>NC_089840.1:289355445-289655445 GCF_035609145.1 Eleutherodactylus coqui | reverse complement strand
CATAACCTGCCATCATCAGCAGGAAGCAGCCACGGGCAGAGTGCAGGCTGCAGCCATAACCTGCCATCATCAGCAGGAAGCAGCCACGGGCAGAGTGCAGGCTGCAGCCATAACCTGCCATAGTCAGCAGGAAGCAGCCACGGGCAGAGTGCAGGCTGCAGCCATAACCTGCCATCAGCAGCAGGAAGCAGGCACAGGCAGAGTGCAGGCTGCAGCCATAACCTGCCATTCTTCGCAGGAAGCAGCTACAGTGTACATGCTGCAGCCATAACCTGCCATCATCAGCAGGAAGCAGGCACGACCTGCCATCACCTGCAGGAAGCAGAGGCAGGCAGAGTGCAGACTGCAGCCACGACTTGCCATCACCTGCAGGAAGCAGAGGCAGGCAGAGTGCAGACTGCAGCCACGACCTGCCATCACCCGCAGGAAGCAGAGGCAGACAGAGTGCAGACTGCAGCCACGACCTGCCATCACCTGCAGGAAGCAGAGGCAGGCAGAGTGCAGACTGCAGCCACGACCTGCCATCACCTGCAGGAAGCAGAGGCAGGCAGAGTGCAGACTGCAGCCACGACCTGCCATCACCCGCAGGAAGCAGAGCAGGCAGAGTGCAGACTGCAGCCACGACCTGCCATCACCCACAGGAAGCAGAGGCAGGCAGAGTGCAGACTGCAGCCACGACCTGCCATCACCCGCAGGAAGCAGAGGCAGGCAGAGTGCAGACTGCAGCCACGACCTGCCATCACCCGCAGGAAGCAGAGGCAGGCAGAGTGCAGACTGCAGCCACGACCTGCCGTCACCCGCAGGAAGCAGCAGTAGGTGAAATAACTGACGCCAAGCGGAGCCATTTTGCCAGATCGAGTTATTTTCCATTTAATTGCAGATCCAAACATCCAGATAATGAAAGGTAAATGTTGCGGCGCTCGGGATCTGTCACGTCATCCACATATGAAATAATTATCATTTGGTGTTTAAATAGAATGTGAAAAATACATAAATCTCTTCTCATATATATATATATGGCCTTCTATATATATATATGCGTCACTCGCACGACATCAACACAAAACGCGCCTGACGGCCAGAACGGAACGGATTTCGCCCGCTTTCCCTTAATTAAATAATTTACAATAAAATTACTATAATTAGATCCAGGTGCCGGGCGCTGCCCCCGATCAGCCGGTCACATGACGTCATCTCCAGGTCAGCTGACCAGGGGGCGCCGGCGTCCTGCGACACATTCAAGTACTACCGACAAATCGCTGGTGGTTTAATCATCCAAACAAATCCACGTATCTGATCCTAACGTGGGGTCACAAAAACACGAGTCCGGTGGCGGATATTGCAGCGTGCGGCGGGTCACACGGCGAGTCTTCTCGGCTGGTTCCGGGAATGATCTGGATCTTCAGCGCTCTCTGGTCGCGGGTCGAGGGGCGTTTGCATAAAAAACAATTCCCTAATATAAGCCTATTATGAGTCCTTCACAGAAGAAGCTTCTGGCGGCAGTCGCACCGCAGTCAGTGGTTCCCGTAGTAGACGGATATTGAGGATTTGCGGCCTTAGTTATTTCCTCGCGTTGCGTTGGGCTCCCAGGAACGTGTTAGGGAATTGCTTCTAAAACTTTTTTACATTCTCCCTATAAGGCCGTATTTACATAGCAGAGGAAATTACGCACGTTCTGTGTGTTTGCGTGACGCACAGAATTTGCGCAATGTATTAACCCATTGTTTCCAATAGGCCTTTGTCCTCTCTCACCAAGACTGAAGCAGGTCCTATTTTCGTGAGATTCACGTGTGACAATAAGATTTGCAATATGTGGCGTCTCGCTCATCACACAGATTGCGTGTCCGTGTGCGGTGCGATGCAAATTGCGCCTGAGTATCTCTGGTGTAAATACGGCCTAATGCTAAGTCATTACTGATCTTGTACTTGTATTATACTCCAGAGCGGCACTCCAAATTTTGCTTCGTAAATCGTGAGTTATGCTCCAGCCACATCCAGAGCTGCGCTCACAATTGTGCTTCTTATATCATGTCTTATGCTCTGGCTACATCCAAAGCTGCACTTACAATTCTCCTTCTTATATCACATCTTATGCTCCAGTCACATCTAGAGCTGCATTCACAATTCTGTTCTTTCATCTTTAAGTATAGAACTTGTGAATGCAGCTCTGGATGTGACCGGAGTGTAAGACGGGAGCAGCACGGTGGCTCTTCTTGTCTTGCAGTGCTGGAGTCTTAGTTTGCGATGTCCTGGAGACAGGGAGTGATGACAATTTCTCTACAGCGCTGCGGAATATGTTGGCACTATAGAAGCAACAGGTAATAAGTGTGAAAAACCTGAAAACAGAACACACTTTAGCTGCAGCGTTCTGCATGCAGCTCTGGATGGGACTGGAGTATAATCAGTAAAGGTTTACCCAGCGACTCAGCTTATGTGGAGGTTTGTCCTTGCAGACCGATCAGCAGATCACAGTTACAGCAGATTATATATTAGCGGTGTGCAAAGAGGAGGCGCCTCACAGAAACTAAACCGGGACTCTGCACCCCCTGCTGCCCTCACACCCCGCTGCCCTGGGACACTACTTGCAGCCCTCTCTGTATAGCACGGCATCACTTTCTGACTGTTTCCCAGCAGATGCCTGTAGTGGCCACTTTTATGTTAGGCCAGATTCAAGGGGGCAGGTTGAGAGGGGTCTGGGCTCTCGGCATTAATGATCATGGACCCCTTTGAGTAGTATTTATCCCATTTAAATCTTGTATTTCTCTTTCATGCCCTGCAGCAGTCTGTATTCTGCTGACAGGTGATGAATATTCAAGAACTGTCATGTGACCCCTTCTCTACAGCAGCTTCATGGCTTCCTCTATGCACCCCGCTGCTGTCTATAGTCTACTGACAGATACGGAATACTCAGAGACTGTCCTGTGAACCCCTGCAAGAGCTGTATGGATTAATCTGTGCAAACCTGCTGCAGTCTGTAGTCTGCTGACAGATGCCGAATACTCAGGGATTGTTCTGGGATCCCCTGCAGCTGCATGGCTTCCTCTATGCACCTGTTGCTGTCTATAGTCTGCCTACAGATGAGGAATACTCAAGGACTTTTCTCCCCCTCCCTGCTGCAGCTGCATGGCTTCCTCTATTCACCCTGCTGCCGTTTGTAGTCTGCTGACAGATGAGAATTGCTCAAGGATTGTTCTCCCCCCTCCTTGCAGCAGCTGTATGGTTTCCTCCATACACCATGTGGCTGTCTGTAGTCTGCTGACAGATGAGGAATACTCAAGGACTGGACTGTTCTATGACCCCTTCCCTCTCGCAGCTGCATGGCTTCCACTATTCAGTGTGCTGCTGCCTGTAGTCTGCTGACAGGGGACGAATAATCAAGGACTGTTCAGTCCCCCTCCCTCCCTCCTTGAAGCAGCTGCATGGCTTCCACTATTCACCCTGCTGCTGCCTGTAGTTTGCTGAGAGTTGAGAATGGCTCAAGGGCTGTTCTACAATCCGTCTGCCGCAGCTGCATGGCTTACACTTTGCACGCTGCTGCTGCCTATAGTCTGCTGACAGATGAGAATGGCTCAAGGGCTGTTCTACGCCCCATCTGCCGCAGCTGCATGGCTTCCTCTATGCACGCTGCTGCTGCCTGTAGTCTGCTGACAGATGAGAATGGCTCAAGGACTGTTCTTCGACCCCTCTGCCACAACTGCATGGCTTCCTCCTTGCACGCCGCTGCTGCCTATAGTCTGCTGACAGATGAGGATAATTCAAGGACTGTTGTGTGAAATCCCAGAAGGAGCTGCAGGTGACAATGGACGCCGTCCAGATACAGGTGGAATTCCCAGAGCCAGGCAGTCAGTGTGCTTACAAAGTGACTGCTGGTGCATGAATTTGGGGAGTCATTTTCCATGAGGACAGTGGATACTTTGACTCCGGAGTGACCCTAGATTTGACTGCCTGGCTCGTGAATTCTGCATTTTTCAGCCTCCAGTAGGCTGCATCTCGCCCACCTGTGGCTCTGGGTGTGGGGGTACAGTAAGGTTTGGGGTACACCTATCCTCACACATGACACAGATACACACACAATCTGCAGGGTCAGTCCAGGGACTTCTTCTCTAGAGCCTCCTTGGAGGAGCTCCTGGAGTAGGGCTCAAAGGCGGAGGAGCTAAGGTAGCGGGCAGACAGTTCCTGGAGGTTCCCTGCCATTGTCAGCGGGTTGGACGTGAGCCGGTTGGCTACTGTGCCCAGGAGAGATGGTACTGGCATGCCGAAGATGCTGTGTCCAGAGGGGGAGGTGTGAAGTCCAGACTGGTGAGGTGGAGCGCTGGTAACATCAGGATGGGGTGCGGCCCCGGGCCCAGAACTGCTTGGGGCCCTTAAGGCACCAGCGGCACAAGCAGGAATTAGTCCAGGCAAGCCAGGAGGGGACAAGAGGCGTCCTTGTTCCAGAAGTCTGAGGACACTGCAGGTGGCAGCCGTCTCCGAGACCACTGACCGCAACTCAGAGTCTTTTCCCTGGTCCTTCTTCTGCTTCGTTCTACGGTTCTGGAACCAAACCTTCACCTGCAAGGAAAGAGTGGAGCGAGATCAGATAGATGGATGTGATTACAGACAGATATGCAATAGTCTCCGGTCAAACATACCCCAACCACGGCCATTGCCGGGCACGGTTAGAAACAGCTGACAGTATGAAGCGAGCGAGGCTCCTGAACCTGCGTCATACAACCTCTTGTCATATGGATATAGGCAGTGAAGGTGATAAATAAGCAAGTCAGGCGGAAACTACATTACCCATCAACACTTGAGAGCAAGACTGAAAGTAGGAGGAGCTTAAGATGTGAGAAAGCAGGAGGTATAATAAGAGAGCCGGTCCTGTCAGGTGATCTGTGAGAGATAATAGTCATCTGTGAGGTGTAATAAGAGAGCCGGTCCGGTCAGGTGATCTGTGAGAGATAATAGTCATCTGTGAGGTATAATAAGAGAGCCGGTCCTGTCAGGTGAGCTGTGAGAGATAATAGTCATCTGTGAGGTATAATAAGAGAGCCAGTCCTGTCAGGTGAGCTGTGGGAGATAATAGTCATCTGTGAGGTATAATAAGAGAGCCAGTCCTGTCAGGTGAGCTGTGGGAGATAATAGTCATCTGTGAGGTATAATAAGAGAGCCAGTCCTGTCAGGTGAGCTGTGAGAGATAATAGTCATCTGGGAGGTATAATAAGAGCGCCGGTCCTGTCAGGTGATCTGTGAGAGATAATAGTCATCTGTGAGGTATAATAAGAGAGCCGGTCCTGTCAGGTGAGCTCTGGAATATAATAGTCTTCTGTGAGGTGTAATAAGAGCGCCAGTCGTGTCAGGTGAGCTCTGGAATATAATAGTCGTCTGTGAGGTGTAATAAGAGAGCTGGTGCTGTCAGGTGATCTATGGGAGATAATAGTCATCTGTGAGGTATTATAAGAGAGCCAGTCCTGTCAGGTGATCTATGGGAGATAATATTTATCTGTGAGGTATAATAAGAGAGCCGGTCCTGTCAGGTTATCTATGGGAGATAATATTCATCTATGAGGTATAATAAGAGCGCCGGTCCTGTCAGGTGATCTGTGAGAGATAATAGTCCTCTGTGAGGTATAATAAGAGAGCCGTTCCTATCAGGTGATCTGTGAGAGATAATAGTCATCTGTGAGGTATAATAAGAGAGCCGGTCCTGTCAGGTGAGCAGTGGGAGATAATAGTCATTGTTAGGTATAATAAGAGAGCCGGTCCTGTCAGGTGAGCTGTGGGAGATAATAGTCATCTGTGAGGTATAATAAGAGAGCCGTTCCTATTAGGTGAGCTGTGGGAGATAATAGTCATCTGTGAGGTATAATAAGAGAGCCAGTCCTGTCAGGTGAGCTGTGGGAGATAATAGTCATCTGTGAGGTATAATAAGAGAGCTGGTCCTGTCAGGTGAGCTGTGGGTTATAATAGTCATCTGAGAGGTATAATAAGAGAGCCAGTCCTGTCAGGTGAGCTGTGAGAGATAACAGTCATCTGTGAGGTATAATAAGAGAGCCGGTCCTGTCAGGTGATCTGTGAGAAATAATAATCATCTGTGAGGTATAATAAGTGAGCCGGTCCTGTCAGGTGAGCTCTGGAATATAATAGTCTTCTGTGAGGTATAATAAGAGCGCCAATCGTGTCAGGTGAGCTCTGGAATATAATAGTCGTCTGTGAGGTGTAATAAGAGAGCTGATCCTGTCAGGTGATCTATGGGAGATAATAGTCATCTGTGAGGTATAATAAGAGAGCTGATCCTGTCAGGTGATCTATGGGAGATAATATTCATCTGTGAGGTATAATAAGAGCGCCGGTCCTGTCAGGTGATCTGTGAGAGATAATAGTCATCTGTAAGGTATAATAAGAGAGCCGGTCCAGTCAGGTGAGCAGTGGGAGATAATAGTCATTGTTAGGTATAATAAGAGAGCTGGTCCTGTCAGGTGAGCTGTGGGAGATAATAGTCATCTATGAGGTATAATAAGAGAGCCGTTCCTGTTAGGTGAGCTGTGGGAGATAATAGTCATCTGTGAGGTTTAATAAGAGCACCAGTCCTGTCAGGTGATCTGTGAGAGATAATATTCATCTGTGAGGTATAATAAGAGAGCCGGTCCTGTCAGGTGAGCTGTGGGAGATAATAGTCATCTGTGACGTATAATAAGAGAGCCGGTCCTGTCAGGTGAGCTGTGAGAGATAACAGTCATCTGTGAGGTATAATAAGAGCACCGGTCCTGTCAGGTGATCTGTGAGAGATAATAGTCATCTGTGAGGTATAATAAGAGAGCCGGCCTGTCAGGTGAGCTGTAAGAGATAATAGTCATCTGTGAGGTATAATAAGAGCGCTGGTCCTGTCAGGTGATCTGTGAGAGATAATAGTCATCTGTGAGGTATAATAAGTGAGCCGGTCCTGTCAGGTGAGCTCTGGAATATAATAGTCTTCTGTGAGGTGTTATAAGAGCGACGGTCGTGTCAGGTGAGCTCTGGAATATAATAGTGGTCTGTGAGGTGTAATAAGAGAGCTAATCCTGTCAGGTGATCTATGGGAGATAATAGTCATCTGTGAGGTGTAATAAGAGCGCCGGTCCTGTTAGGTGATCTATGGGAGATAATATTCATCTGTGAGGTATAATAAGAGTGCCAGTCTTGTCAGGCTATCTATGGGAGATACTGTAATATTCATCTGTGAGGTATAATAAGAGCGCCGGTCCTGTTAGGTGAGCTGTGGGAGATAATAGTCATCTGTGAGGTATAATAAGAGAGCCGGTCCTGTTAGGTGATCTATGGGAGATAATATTCATCTGTGAGGTATAATAAGAGCGCCGGTCCTGTTAGGTGATCTGTGAGAGATAATAGTCGCCTGTGAGGTGTTATAAGGCTGGATTTATAAGGGCGGATTTGCCGCGGAAATTTCGTTCAGAGTTTCGCCATGACAAGTCTGCCTGCGGCCGCTAATCCTGGGGTTAGCCAGCCATGTGAACGAGATTTCTCAGAACTCTCGTCCCCATGGGATGGCAAATCCGTTGTGGCAAAGCTGGCGTTGTGGCGCAGATTCGCCGGCCGCAGCAAGTCCATTCTTTTTTCCATTGCGGACGCCCTCTTCCTTATTGGATCGTCGGCCACAACGGAAAAGCGTGTGGCCAAGTCACTCCAAAACCCACGGCTAAGTGCCACGGGTTTTGAGGCAGCGCTCTCCCGGTGGAAATCTTGTGGCCAAACTGCAAGATTTCCGCTGGGAATACGCCGTTTGGGAACCCAGGCTAAGAGAGCCGGTCCTGTGAGGTGAACTGCGGGAGATTTGGCCTTAGGTGGTGAAGACACTGAGTTTCCGTGTGTCTCAGCCATCCTGGATTTTGGAGTTGGTCCCATCGTCCTGGGAGGCAGGAGACATGTCTCACAATTGGGGTGGAGTTTTAGAAAAAAAAATGGGTACAGCGATCATGTGTTGCCCCTCCCAAAAGCGAGTAGGGGAACCGTAGTAGTGGCACAGAGCAGAGTGGGGAGCGAGGGACGAGGATTAGACTTCTTTATTTATTTTTAACATTCTTTTTTACTGCATTAAAGTAGGATTCATGGGTCTGTATTATTCTATTACATGAAGGGAACATGAGGAGGAGCATTAGTACTGAGGGGAGCAAGAAAGAACAAAGACAAAAAATTCGCAAGGCAAGTAGACGAGCAAGAGACACCGATCACAAACTAACATGTTTCTACACAAATGCACAGGGCATGGGGAACAAACAAGGGGAATTGGAGCTCCTAACACAGGAAGAGACATATGATGTCATAGGCATCACGGAAACTTGGTGGGATGATATACATGATTGGTATACAAGGCTTGAAGGATACAACTTCAGAAACGCACCCAAAAAAGGGGAGGAGGTGTTGTGTTGTATGTTAGGAAAACATTAATCTCCACAGAGATCCAAGCTTCAGAGCTGGGAGTTCTGTAAAAACTGTTTGGGTAAGAATACAAGGAGAGAACAACAGAAAGGACACCATTGTAGGCATTTACTATAGGCCGTCTGGACAAGCAGAAGATATGGATGAACTCTTTCTACATCAGATGGCCAAGAGCTCAAAGAAGCCCAACATAGTGATCATGGGAGATTTTACCAATCCAGACATTTGTTGGGAATCTCTTCGTTTAAAGTAATGGATCCAACAAATTCTTATCCGCTCTTGCTGACAACTTTATCTTCCAAAAGGTAAAAGAAAAAACAAGGGGATCTGCTATCTTGGACCTAATTCTTACGAACAGGGAGGAAATGGTTGAGGAAGTAAGGGTGGCTGGGACCTTAGGAGGCAGTGATTATGAGATCTTTGGATGTTGGATAAAAAGGGGATGAAGACCTGAGAAGACTCAGACCTCAAGGTTGGATTTCAGAAAGGCAGATTTCAATGAACTCAGAAAGAGGAAGAATCCAATGGCTGGATGTTCTTAAGGACTGAAATGTCCAAGAAGGTTAGGAAATATTGCGAAATGAGATTCTCAAATCACAATAGTTAACAATCCCTAAAAGAAGGAAGAATGGGAAGCATTTAAGGAGACCCGGATGGATGAACACAGAACTTGTATACATGTTATAGAGGAAGAAAAACATGTTTATCAAATGGAAAGAGGGGGAAATATCTAAAGAAGAATATATTGTGGTCTGCAGAAACTGTAGGGCAAGTGTCAGAAAAGCTAAAGCTAATAATGAATTGAGGCTTGTAACAGAGGCCAAAAGCAATAAAAAAGGGTTTTGTTGTATGTCAAAAGCAAAAGAAAAGTCAAAGATGCTATTGGATGCTTACAAGATGAAAATGGTGAATTGGTTAAAAATGATGTAGAGAAGGCCGAACTTTTAAATTCCTATTTTGTATCTGTTTTCTCTCAGAAAGTAGATGGAACATCAACTGATCTTCCCTGTGCTATTGGGGGAATAAAAGAATGCTATCTGTAAGCTATCTGTAGAAGGCTATCTGTAAGCAGAGAGATGGTGAGGGAACACTTAGCTAACTTAAATGAATTCAAGTCTCAAGCTCCTGATGAATTACATCCTAGAATACTAAAGGAAGCAGCGGAGGCAAATGTTGTCCTTATCTTCAAAAAAGGGAAGAAGGTGGATCCATGAAACTACAGGCCAGTGAGCCTGACTTCTATATTGGAAAAGATCTTTAAACAAATTATTAAGCAGCATGTATGCAAGTACTTGGATAAAAATGTAGTAATTAACCCGAGCTAGCATGGGTTTGTAACAAACAAGTCATGCCAGACTAATCTAATTTCCTTCTATGATAGTATCACTGACTGGGTTGATCAGGGAAATGCGGTGGATATAGTTTATCATGACTTTAGTAAAGCATTTGACAGAGTATCTCATACCATACTTATTGAAAAAATGGCCAAATATGGGATTGACAAGGCAACTGTTAGGTGGATTCACAACTGGCTGAGTGATCGTACTCAAAGAGTGGGCATACATGACTGCACATCCAAGTGGAAGAATGTATCAAGTGGGGAACCAGAAGGCTCTGTCCTGGGCCCAGTGTTGGTCAACATTTTTATAAATGATCTGAAGGCGGGAATTGATGGGAAACTGATCAAATTTTTTGATGACACAAAGATAGCTAACAGTAGGGAGGAGAGAGAGGATTCAAAAAGATCTAGAAAAGCTTGGATAGTGGGCGGCGACTACCAGAATGGTATTTAACAAGGAGAAATGCAAAATCCTACATCTGGGCAAGACGAATGAAGAAAGCACATACAGAATAGGAGGAATTGGGCTAAGCAGCAGCACATGTGAAAAAGACTTGGGTATACTAATTGATCATAGACTGAACATGAGTCAACAATGTGATGCAGCAGCCAAAAAGGCAAACACAATTCTGGGATTTATTAAGAGAAGCATAGAGTCTAGATCCCATGAGGTCATTATCCCCCTCTACTCTTCCTTAGTCAGACCTCATCTGGAATACTGGGTCCAGTTCTGGGCACCCCACTTTAAAAAAGACATAGACAAACTGTAGCAAGTTCAGAGAAGAATTACCAAGATGGTGAGTGGTCTGCAACTCATGTCCTATGAGGAACGGTTAAAGGATCTGGGAATGTTTAGCTTGCAAAAAAGAAGGCTGAGAGGAGACTTAATAGCTGTCTACAAATACCTGAAGGGTTGTCACACTGCAGAGGGATCAGCCCTATTCTCATCTGTACAAGGAAAGACTAGAAGCAATGGGATGAAACTGAAAGGGAGGAGGCACATATTAGATATTAGACAGTGAGGGGGATCAATGAGTGGAACAGGTTACCAGCGGAGGTGGTGAGTTCTCCTTCAATGGAAGTGTTCAAGCAAAGTCTGGACAAATATCTGTCTAGGATGATTTAGTGAATCCTGCACTGAGCAGGGGGCTGGACCCGATGACCCTGGAGGTCCCTTCCAACTCGACCAATCTATGATTCTATGTGGGGGCACCCCTTCTGAGGGGCACATACAGGGCAGTATTACTGAGAGACCAATGGGTGGGCATATTATTGTGGTGCAGCATTCAAGGGTACTTTTAATGCGGGGCTGCATGTGGGAGCACTATTACTGAGGAGTGGCATGCAGTGGGCACTTATTGTGGGGCCAATTCGCAGGCACTGTTACAAATGGCCTCGTGTAGAGACACTATTACTGATGAGAGGGCAGTATTTTTGAGGGACACATGTGGGGTTACTTTTACTAAGGGGTACATGTGTAGGCATTATTATTATAGAGGGGTGCATATGGGGGCACTATTACTATGAGAGGAACACCATGGGGCACTATTACGGTGTAGAGGGTCATTGAGGGGCAATATTACTGTGAGGTGACACAAAGGGCATGGCTTAGCAAAAAGGGGTAGGGGCTAATTGAAAATGTGAGCAGTGCTGGACAATCAGAGTAGTGCGTGCTGTGTAAAGCTACCTTTTCATGGGGCGATTATCACCCAAATTTTTGCTGGAAAGAGTGAATTTGGGCGATAACCTTCCCGCTAGCAGGGCACTGTGCGAGAAATCGCTCACCTGTCAGAGTTTAACTAATAAACCAAATGATTGTCAGGCGTGTAAATAGGAGCCACTCAATGTTGGAGCAACTCCTGTCTGCTGTGAATGGTGTCAGCCTGCCAGGAGGATCCCAGCCCACTCCGCCTCCATTGACTTCAACGAATATGCTCCTGTGTAAAGCGCAGGAGCGATAGTCAGGCGGTAGACCGCGGGACAGCTAATGAACCCGACAGTTGTTCCGTGTAAAGGTGCCCTTACACTAAGGTGAGAGTAAACAAGATTTTCTCTATTTTCTTATGTGTTTTATACAATTTCAGCTGAATGCATGTAATTTTCATATATACATCTTTTATTAACAAAGCACAGGTATATTCATAAACTAGCTGATATACCCGGCTTCGCCGGAGTTAATTTGATACAGGTGTTTACGTGTTGTCCCCACATAAAATTTAATAAAGTCGTAGTTACTTTAGAGTAACCAAGGAATAAAATATGTATACACATAGAGGAGCGTTAGATTCTCCTCAGGCTGCATGTACCGATGTCCCTCTGCAGAATGTGCCACCCTTCCCATTCTCCTCATTTAGGACCTAAAGAATGCTTGTGCCAAATATCACGCTTGTGCGACACCGGGAAGTTATGTTACATAGGGGTGCACTTACTTTTCCAATTAGCGATGAATAATTGAGTTGTGACCCCTTTACTTTTCCTATTTTACATTTGTACGACAGGGGGAAGTTAGAGAATTAGTGGCGAGTCAGTCAGTGGAGAAGTCAGAGTGGAGGAACCACTTGGTCAGGATGATGAAGAGGGGAGAGCTGATACCCTGAGCTCCTAAATATGAATGGTAGGCAGAGCGCTCACAGATCGATGGATATCGGACAGATTATGTAATAACTGGTGCGGAGAACGGACCTCTTGGATTGTAGGTGCAGCAACATCCTGTCCAAACTGACCCCGAAGAAGGCAGGCATACAGATACTCTGCTCCAAATCATAAGGGGAACCCATCACACATCAGATCAGGTTCACCATGGAAAGTCTCCAGACTTTTTCACCTGTCCTCGGTGTGAATCATCTGAGAAGGGGGCTCTGATGGCGGACCTGCCAATTCTGGTAATCTCTGGTGAATGCCAATTGGGCTGCGAAGTACTAAGCTGTAAGCACAGGTCCCACTAGAGGGCATCAGACGCTCATGCCACCCTCATGGAGGTTATGTATGATAGTTTGGTCAGCAGCTCACTGAAATGGCTTTGTAGGGCTCTGGCCGGCCATCTCCGGTCCCTCGGGTCCTTATGGGTAGAGAGGAAGCACTGCTCCGCTCCACACTGAAGTGGATCTGGCTGCTGGGACTAAGCCCCCCCATCCAAGTTGTGGGGGACAGGGCTTAGAGCACTGATGTCGGGTGCCGTGGAGCGCCCGGTTGGAGAGACGCAGGTAGCGCCAGACGGAAATCCCTGCTCTCCTGGCAGTGCAGTGGCAGGAAGAAGGGAATGGAGACCTTCAGCTGTGGATCTGCCCCGGTTGAATATGCGGGTATTGCTGCAGACCTTCAGCTGCGGATCTGCTCCGGGTGAATATGCGGGTATTGCTGCAAACGTTCAGCTGCAGATCTGCCCTGGGGGAATATGTGGGTATTGCTGCAGACTTTCAACTGCGGATCTGCCCCGGGTGAATATGTGGGTATTTCTGCAGACCTTCAGCTGCGGATCTGCCCCGGGTGAATATGTGAGTATTGCTGCAGACTTTCAGCTGTGGATCTACCAGGGTAAATATGTGGGCATTGCTGCAGACCTTCAGCTGTGGATCTGCCCTGAGTGAATATGTAGGTATTGCTGCAGACCTTCAGCTGTGGATCTGCCCTGGGTGAATATGCGGGTATTGCTGCAGACCTTCAGCTGCGGATCTGCCCCGGGTGAATATGTGGGTATTGCTGCAGACTTTCACCTGCGGATCTGCCCCGGGTGAATATGTGGGTATTGCTGCAGACTTTCAGCTGTGGTTCTGCCCCGGGTGAATATGCGGGTATTGCTGCAGACTTTCAGCTGCGGATCTGCCCTGGGTGAATATGTGGGTAATGCTGCAGACTTTCAGCTGCGATTCTGCCCCGGGTGAATATGCGGGTATTGCTGCAGACCTTCAGCTGTGGATCTGCCCTGGGTGAATATGCGGGTATTGTTGCAGACCTTCAGCTGCAGATCTGCCCCGGGTGAATATGTGGGTATTGCTGCAGACTTTCCGCTGCGGATCTGCCCGGGTGAATATGTGGGTATTGCTGCAGACCTTCAGCTGCTGATCTGTCCTAGGTGAATATGTGGGTATTGCTGCAGGCCTTCAGCTGTGGATCTGCCCTGGGGGAATATGTGGGTATTGCTTTAGACCTTCAGCTGCGGATCTGCCCGGGTGAACATGCGGGTATTGCTGCAGACTGTCAGCTGTGGATCTGCCCGGGTGAACATGCGGGTATTGCTGCATACTGTCAGCTGTGGATCTCCCCTGGGTGAATATGTGGGTATTGCTGCAGACCTTCAGCTGAGGATCTGCCCCGGGTGAATATGTGAGTATTGATGCAGACTGTCAGCTGTGGATCTGCCCGGGTAAATATGTGGGCATTGCTGCAGACCTTCAGCTGTGGATCTGCCCCTGGTGAATATGTAGGTATTGCTGCAGACATTCAGCTGTGGATCTGCCCCGGGTGAATATGTAGGTATTGCTGCAGACCTGCAGCTGCGGATCTGTCCTAGGTGAATATGTGGGCATTGCTGCAGACCTTTAGCTGCGGATCTTCCCCGGGTGAATATTTGGGTATTGCTGCACACCTTCAGCGGTGGATCTGTCCCGGGTGAATATGTGGGTATTGCTGCAGACCTTCAACTGCCGATCTGCCCGGGTGAATATGTGGGTATTGCTGCAGACCTTCAGCTCTGGATCTGCCCTGGGTGAATATGTGGGTATTGCTGCAGACCTTCAGCTGTGGATCTGCCCCGGGTGAATATGCGGGTATTGCTGCAGACCTTCAGCTGTGGATATGCCCCAGGTAAATATGTGGGTATTGCTGCAGACCTTTAGGTGTGGATCTGCCCCGGGTGAAAATGTGGGTATTGCTGCAGACCTGCAGCTGCGGATCTGCCCCGGGTGAATATGTGGGTATTGCTGCAGACTTTCAGCTGCGGATCTGCCCCGGGTGAATATGTGGGTATTGCTGCAGACTTTTAGCTGCGGATCTGCCCCGGGTGAATATGCGGGTATTGCTGCAGACCTTCAGCTGTGGATCTGCCCTGGGTGAATATGCGGGTATTGTTGCAGACCTTCAGCTGCAGATCTGCCCCGGGTGAATATGTGGGTATTGCTGCAGACTTTCCGCTGCGGATCTGCCCGGGTGAATATGTGGGTATTGCTGCAGACCTTCAGCTGCTGATCTGTCCTAGGTGAATATGTGGGTATTGCTGCAGGCCTTCAGCTGTGGATCTGCCCTGGGGGAATATGTGGGTATTGCTTTAGACCTTCAGCTGCGGATCTGCCCGGGTGAACATGCGGGTATTGCTGCAGACTGTCAGCTGTGGATCTGCCCGGGTGAACATGCGGGTATTGCTGCATACTGTCAGCTGTGGATCTCCCCTGGGTGAATATGTGGGTATTGCTGCAGACCTTCAGCTGAGGATCTGCCCCGGGTGAATATGTGAGTATTGATGCAGACTGTCAGCTGTGGATCTGCCCGGGTAAATATGTGGGCATTGCTGCAGACCTTCAGCTGTGGATCTGCCCCTGGTGAATATGTAGGTATTGCTGCAGACCTGCAGCTGCGGATCTGTCCTAGGTGAATATGTGGGCATTGCTGCAGACCTTTAGCTGCGGATCTTCCCCGGGTGAATATTTGGGTATTGCTGCACACCTTCAGCGGTGGATCTGTCCCGGGTGAATATGTGGGTATTGCTGCAGACCTTCAACTGCCGATCTGCCCGGGTGAATATGTGGGTATTGCTGCAGACCTTCAGCTCTGGATCTGCCCTGGGTGAATATGTGGGTATTGCTGCAGACCTTCAGCTGTGGATCTGCCCCGGGTGAATATGCGGGTATTGCTGCAGACCTTCAGCTGTGGATATGCCCCAGGTAAATATGTGGGTATTGCTGCAGACCTTTAGGTGTGGATCTGCCCCGGGTGAAAATGTGGGTATTGCTGCAGACCTGCAGCTGCGGATCTGCCCCGGGTGAATATGTGGGTATTGCTGCAGACTTTCAGCTGCGGATCTGCCCCGGGTGAATATGTGGGTATTGCTGCAGACTTTTAGCTGCGGATCTGCCCCGGGTGAATATGTGGGTATTGCTGCAGACTTTCAGCTGCGGTTCTGCCCCGGGTGAATATGCGGGTATTGCTGCAGACCTTCAGCTGCAGATCTCCCCCGGGTAAATATGTGGGTATTGCTGCAGACTTTCAGCTGCGGATCTGCCCCGGGTGAATATGTGGGTATTGCTTTAGACCTTCAGCTGTGGATCTGTCCTAGGTGAATATGCGGGTATTGCTGCAGACCTTCAGCTGCAGATCTCCCCCGGGTAAATAAGTGGGTATTGCTGCAGACTTTCAGCTGCGGATCTGCCCCGGGTGAATATGTGGGTATTGCTTTAGACCTTCAGCTGTGGATCTCCCCTGGGTCAATATGTGGGTATTGCTGCAGACCTTCAGCTGAGCATCTGCCCCGGGTGAATATGTGAGTATTGATGCAGACTGTCAGCTGTGGATCTGCCCGGGTAAATATGTGGGCATTGCTGCAGACCTTCAGCTGTGGATCTGCCCCGGGTGAATATGTAGGTATTGCTGCAGACATTCAGCTGTGGATCTGCCCCGGGTGAATATGTAGGTATTGCTGCAGACCTGCAGCTGCGGATCTGTCCTAGGTGAATATGTGGGTATTGCTGCAGACCTTTAGCTGCGGATCTTCCCCGGGTGAATATTTGGGTATTGTTGCAGACCTTCAACTGCAGATCTGCCCGGGTGAATATGTGGGTATTGCTGCAGACCTTCAGCTCTGGATCTCCCCTGGGTGAATATTTGGGTATTGCTGCAGACCTTCAGCTGTGGATCTGCCCCGGTTGAATATGCGGGTATTGCTGCAGACCTTCAGGTGTGGATCTGCCCCGGGTGAATATGCGGGTATTGCTGCAGACCTTTAGCTGCGGATCTTCCCGGGTGAATATGTGGGTATTGCTGCAGACCTTCAGCTCTGGATCTCCCCTGGGTGAATATGTGGGTATTGCTGCAGACCTTCAGCTGTGGATCTGCCCCGGTTGAATATGCGGGTATTGCTGCAGACCTTCAGCTGTGGATATGCCCGGGTAAATATGTGGGTATTGCTGCAGACTTTCAGCTGCGGATCTGACCCGGGTGAATATGTGGGTACTGCTGCAGACCTTCAGCTGTGGATCTGACCCGGGTGAATATGTGGGTACTGCTGCAGACCTTCAGCTGTGGATTTTCCCCGGGTGAATATGTGAGTATTGCTGCAGACTGTCAGCTGTGGATCTGCCCCATTTGAATATAGCCCAGGTGTTCACGGAATATTTTTGAGCAGTGCATATATACACCCCACTTCGTTCACTGGAAGCCTTTTATTATTATTCTGCTTGAAGTATATATAATAACCTCATATAACGCTCTCCACCTGTATATACAGCCATAAAACAGCCCCATCCTGTGGGGTAGCTGTGTAATCGCATGTAATAACCTGTGATGTCGTGGTGTATAATCAGTGTATCCTCCAGCACAGACTCCTGTGTAATATGGGTATTGTAATATACTGAATAAGGTACGAGCTCCCTATGGAGAGGCGGCCGCAGAGAAGGTGATAACACACCTGATGACGTAATCGCTACTCGCAGTAATAACAATATAATACCCTGACGGTCACTGCAAGTCAGTATATTGTAACTTCTAGCCACCACATATAACATGACTGATCACTACAGAGCCCAGGAGTGTAATAAAGAATATCATTTGTTGTTATCATTATACTTGATATTTTTCGGGGTTGAAGCCGCGTTATACCCCAGTCCCCTCTATACCTTATAAGTGTCTCTAGTGGTGTCCTATTATAATATTATACACCGGCCTATCTCTGCAGTATGATATTACATAATATCCGGGGCATACACCAATTATAACCTTCTTACATTATATAAATGGCTACATCATCATAATATAGCAACCATTATATTACACACTAACCGATACACCTCACTATACGGAGCCCTATAATATCACATGAAGGGACGATTTATCGCATGTGAGCGGATCTAATGAGAATCTTCCTGTCTCACTGGGCATTAAAGGAGTTTTGTCACTCAGGACAGGTCATCGATAGCAGATCAGCGGGGATCTGATGCTCAGATTCCACACCGATCAACTGCTTCCCAACACCACTGTCACTAAGGAAGCAGAAAGCACTGACTGTAGCGCAGCAGCCTGGGCTGGTATTGCATTGTATTGAATGGGAGCCCTACCTGCAATACCAAGCCGGGCCACTGCGCTATGATCAGTGCTTTCTGCGCTGTGTGTAGTGAGAGCCGTGCCAGGAATCAGCTGATCAGTGGTGAATTCCAGCGGCTTATCCCTGATGATCAGCTTCTGATGACCTACCTACCCCGGCTCTGGCTCATCTATAGTGAAGCTGTATTTACACAATCAGACCAAAGTCACACTAGTGACTTTATAACAGCATCAGTCACAGTGCCTCTAAAATGGCGTCAGTTACAGTGCATCTAGAACAGCGTCAGTCACACTGCCTTTGTAACAGCATCAGTCACGGTGCCTCTAGCACAGCGTCAGTCACACTACCTTTAGAACAGCTTCAGTCAGAGTGCCTTTCTAACAGTGTCAGTCACAGTGCCTCCAGAACAGTGTCAGTCTAAGTGCTTTTGGAACGGGGTCAGTCACAGTGGCTCTAGAATAGCGTCAGACATATTGCCTCTAGAACAGCGTCACAGTTCCTCTTGAACAGTGTCAGTCACAGTGCCTCTAGAATAGCGTCACTCACAGTACTTCTGGAAGAGCGTCTTCTAGGGGCACTGTGACTGACACTGTTCTAGAGACACAGTGAGTAATGCTGTTATAAAGGCACTGTGACTGACGCTGTTCCAGGAGCAATGTGACTGACGCTTAAGTACCTCGGAAAAGCATTAGTCACAGTGCCTCTAGAACAGTGTCAGTCACAGTGCCTCTAGAAAAGCGTCAGTCACAGTGCCTCTAGAACAGTGTCTGTCACAGTGCGTCTTGAAAAGTGTCATTCACAGTGCTTCTGGAACAGTGTCAGTCAAGGTGCCTCTAGAACAGCGTCAGTCACACTACCTTTATAACAGCACCAGTCACAATGCCTCTAGAACAGCATCAGTCACAGTGCCTCTGCAACAGCGCCACTCACACTACCTTACTAACAGCATCTGTCACAGTGCCTCTAGAATAGCATCAGTCACAGTGGCTCTAGAACAGCATCAGTCACATTGCATCTAGAAAAGTATCACAGTTCCTCTAGAACAGCGCCAGTCACACTACCTTTAGAACAGTGTCAGTCACAAAGCCCTATGATAACATCAATCACAGTGCTTTTGGAACAGCGTCAGTCACAGTCACTCTAGAACAGTTTCAGTCGCTGTGGCTCTAGAACAGCATCAGTCGCAGTGCCTCTAGAATAGCGTCATTCACAGTGCCTCTAGAACAGTGTCTGTCACGGTGCCTCTAGGACAGCGTCAGTGGCAATGCCTCTGCAACAGCGTCAGTCACACTACCTTTAGAACAGCTTCAGTCAGAGTGCCTTTCTAACAGTGTCAGTCACAGTGCCTCCAGAACAGTGTCAGTCAAAGTGCCACTAGTGTGGTGTCAGTCACAGTGCTTCTAGAACAGTGTCAGTCACAATGGCTCAAGAATAGCGTCAGACACATTGCCTCTAGAACAGCATCACAGTTCCTCTTGAACAGTGTCAGTCACAGTGCCTCTAGAATAGTGTCAGTCACAGTACTTCTGTCTTCGAGAGGCACTGTGACTGACACTGTTTTAGAGACACCGTGAGTAATGCTGTTATAACGGCACTGTGACTGACGCTGTTCCAGGAGCAATGTCACTGATGCTCAAGTATCTTGGAAAAGCATTAGTCACAGTGCCTCTAGAACAGTGTCAGTCACAGTGTCTCTAGAAAAGTTTCAGCCACAGTGCCTCTAGAACAGTGCCTGTCACAGTGCATCTTGTAAAGCGTCATTCACAGTGCCTCTGGAACAGCGTCAGTCACACTACCTTTATAACAGCATCAGTCACAATGCCTCTAATACAGCGTCAGTCACTGTGCCTCTAGAACAGTGTCAGTCACAGTGCCTCTGCAACAGCGTCAGTCACACAACCTTATTAACAGCGTCTGTCACAGTGCCTCTAGAATAGCATCAGTCACAGTGGCTCTAGAACAGCATCAGTCACATTGCATCTAGAACAGCATCACAGTTTCTCTAGAACAGTGTCAGTCACAGTGCCTCTAGAACAGCGCCAGTCACAGTGGCTCTAGAACAGCGTCAGTCACATTGCATCTAGAACAGCATCACAGTTCCTCTAGAACAGCGCCAGTCACACTACCTTTAGAACAGTGTCAGTCACAAAGCCCTATGATAGCATCAATCACAGTGCTTATGGAACAGCGTCAGTCACAGTCACTCTACAACAGTGTCAGTCGCTGTGGCTCTAGAACAGCATCAGTCACAGTGCCTCTAGAATAACGTCATTCACAGTGCCTCTAGAACAGTGTCTGTCACAGTGCCTATGGAACAGTGTCAGTCACAGTGCCTCTAGAACAGCATCATTCACAGTGCTTCTAAAACAGCAACAGTCACAGTGCCTCTGCAACAGCGTCAGTCACACTACCTTCATAACAGTGTCTGTCACAGTGCCTCTAGTACAGCGTCAGTCACAGTGCTTCTGGAACAGTGTCAGTCACAGTGCCTCTAGAACAGCGTCAGCCACAGTTCCTCTAGAAAAGTGTCAGTCACAGTGCCTCTAGAACAGCATCAGTCACAGTGCTTCTGGAACAGCGCCAGTAACAGTGCCTCTATATCGGGGTCAGTCATAGTGCCTCTAGAATGGCGTCAGTTACAGTACTTCTGTCTTCGAAAGGCACTGTGACTGACACTGTTTTAGAGACACCGTGAGTAATGCTGTTATAACGGCACTGTGACTGACGCTGTTCCAGGAGCAATGTCACTGATGCTCAAGTATCTTGGAAAAGCATTAGTCACAGTGCCTCTAGAACAGCGGCAGTCACAGAGCCTCTAAAACGGCTTCAGTCACAGTGTCTCTAGAAAAGCGTCAGCCACAGTGCCTCTAGAACAGTGCCTGTCACAGTGCATCTTGAAAAGCGTCATTCACAGTGCCTCTGGAACAGTGTCAGTCAAGGTGCCTCTAGAACAGCGTCAGTCACACTACCTTTATAACAGCATCATTCACAATGCCTCTAGAACAGCATCAGTCACGGTGCCTCTAGAACAGTGTCAGTCACAGTGCCTCTGCAACAGCGTCAGTCACACTACCTTAATAACAGCGTCTGTCACAGTGCCTCTAGAATAGCATCACTCACAGTGGCTCTAGAACAGCATCAGTCACATTGCATCTAGAACAGCATCACAGTTTTTCTAGAACAGTGTCAGTCACAGTGCCTCTAAAACAGCACCAGTCACAGTTCCTCTAGAACAGTGTCAGTCACACTGCATCTAGAATAGCATCACAGTTCCTCTAGAACAGCACCAGTCACATTACCCTTAAAACAGTGTCAGTCACAAAGCCCTATGATAGCATCAATCACAGTGCTTATGGAACAGCGTCAGTCACAGTCACTCTAGAACAGTGTCAGTCGCTGTGGCTCTAGAACAGCATCAGTCACAGTGCCTCTAGAATAGCGTCCTTCACAGTGCCTCTAGAACAGTGTCTGTCACAGTGCCTATGGAACAGCATCAGTCACAGTCACTCTAGAATAGCATCAGTCACAGTGCCTCTAGAACAGCATCATTCACATTGCCTCTAAAACAGCAACAGTCACAGTGCCTCTGCAACAGGGTCAGTCACACTACCTTCATAACAGCGTCTGTCACAGTGCCTCTAGTACAGCGTCAGTCACAGTGCTTCTGGAACATTGTCAGTCACAGTGCCTCTAGAACAGCGTCAGCCACAGTTCCTCTAGAAAAGTGTCAGTCACAGTGCCTCTAGAACAGCATCAGTCACAGTGCTTCTGGAACAGCGCCAGTCACAGTGCCTCTAGAATAGCGTCAGTCACAGTGCCTCTATATCGGGGTCAGTCACAGTGCCTCTAAAATGGCGTCAGTTACAGCGCATCTAGAACAGCGTCAGTCACACTTCCTTTGTAACAGCATCAGTCACGGTGCCTCTAGGACAGCGTCAGTGGCAATGCCTCTGCAACAGCGTCAGTCACACTACCTTTAGAACAGCTTCAGTCAGAGTGCCTTTCTAACAGTGTCAGTCACAGTGCCTCCAGAACAGTGTCAGTCAAAGTGCCACTAGTGTGGTGTCAGTCACAGTGCTTCTGGAACAGTGTCAGTCACAGTGGCTCAAGAATAGCGTCAGACACATTGCCTCTAAAACAGCATCACAGTTCCTCTTGAACAGTGTCAGTCACAGTGCCTCTAGAATAGCGTCAGTCACAGTACTTCTGTCTTCGAGAGGCACTGTGACTGACACTGTTTTAGAGACACCGTGAGTAATGCTGTTATAACGGCTCTGTGACTAGCGCTGTTCTAGGAGCAATGTCACTGATGCTCAAGTGTCTTGGAAAAGCATTAGTCACAGTGCCTCTAGAACAGCGGCAGTCACAGTGCCTCTAGAACAGTGTCAGTCACAGTGTCTCTAGAAAAGCGTCAGCCACAGTGGCTCTAGAACAGCATCACAGTTTCTCTAGAACAGTGTCGGTCACAGTGTCTCTAGAACAGCATCAGTCACAGTTCCTCTAGAACAGTGTCACTCACAGTGCCTCTAGAACGGCGCCAGTCACAGTTCCTCTAGAAAAGTGTCAGTCACAGTGCCTCTAGAATAGCGTCAGTCACAGTGCTTCTGGAACAGCGTCAGTCATAGTGCCTCGTAAACAGAGTCATCACATAATACCAAGATATCCAGCAGCACTCGCAAATAGGTAAACCCCAATCAGGGGGGAAAATCTTCCAATTTTATAGTAAATGCACAGCCAACACCAAGTTGTGAACACTCAACTTCAAATCTTCATAATATATCAAAATTTGGCAGCATAAAATGTGCAGAATAGCTTTTGCTATAAACACAGGTTTTATTGTTCCACATTTAGAAATGTAGGCAACGTTTCGACCAAAAAATGGTCTTTCTCAAGCCGCTATCTGATAGAACAGTGCAAATCCGGAACATTGACTTATTGCACTGTTCTATCAGATAGCGGCTTGAGAAAGACCATTTTTTGGTCGAAACGTTGCCTACATTTCTGACTATGGAGCAATAAAACCTGTGTTTATATCAAAAGCTATTCTGCACCATTAATGCTGCCACATTTTGATATATCGTGAACAGAGTCAGTCACAATGCCTCTGGAACAGCATAAGTCACAGTGCCTCTATAACAGCATTAGTCACAGCGCCGCTAGAATGGCGTCAGTCACAGTTCCTCTAGAACAGCATCAGTCGCAGTGCCTCTAGAATGGCGTCAGTCACAGTTCCTCTAGAACAGCGTCAGTCGCAGTGCCTTTGTAACAGCATCAGTCACAGTGCCTCTAGAATAGCATCATTCATGTGCCTCTGGAACAGTGTCAGTCATGGAGCCTCAAGAACTGCATCAGTGGCAGTGTCTCTGCAACAGTGTCAGTCACACTACCTTTAGAACAGCTTCACTCAGAGTGCCTTTCTAACAGTGTCAGTCACGGAGCCTCTAGAAAAGTGCTAATCAAAGAGCCTGTGGACCAGTGTCAGTCACAGTGGCTCTAGAATAGCGTCAGACACATTGCCTCTAGAACAGCGTCACGGTTCCTCTTGAACAGTGTTAGTCACAGCGTTTTTGGTACAGTGTCAGTCAGAGTGCCTCTGGAACAGCATCTGTCACAGTGCCACCAAAACAGCGTCAGTCACCGTGGCTCTAGAACAGAGTCAGTCACAATGCCTCTAGAACAGAGTCAGTCACAGTGCCTCTAGAACAACATCATTCACAATGCCTCTGGAACAGCGTTAGTCACAGTGCCTTTTGAACAGCGTAAGTCATAGTGCCTCAAGAACAGTGTTTGTCCCATTGCCTCTAGAATAGCATTATTTTACGGTACCCCTGGAACAGCATCAGTCATGGTACCTTTAGAACAGCATCATTCTCAGTGCTTCTGTAACAGTGTCAGTCATGGTGCCTCTAGAACAGCATCAGTCACAGTGCCTTTAGAAAAGCATCACGCAGAGTGCCTTTATAACAGCGTCTGTCATAGTGCTTCTAGAACAGCATCATTCCTAGTGCCTCTAGAACATCATAATACTCAGTGCCTTTGGAAGAGCGTCAATCACGCGTCCTTTAAAACAGTATCAGTCACAGTATCTCTAGAACAGTATCAGTCACAGTGCCTGTAGATCAGCAAAAGTCACAGTGGCTCTAGAACAGTGTCAGCCACAGTTCCTGTAGAATAGCTCAGTCAAAGTGCCTCTGGAACAGCGTCTGCCACAGTGCCTTTATAACCACATCTGACAGAGTGTTTCCAAAACAGCATCAGTTATAGTGCCTCCAAAACAGCGTCAGTCACAGTGTTTCTGGAACAGTGTCAGCCACAGTGGCTCTAGAACATTGTCAGTCACAGTGTCTCTGGAACAGCATCAGTCACAGTGGCTCTAGAACAGCATCAGTCACAGTTCCTCTAGAATAGCTCAGTCAAAGTGCCTCTGGAATAGCTTCCGTCACAGTGCGTCTGGTACAGCGTCAGTCTCAGTGACTCTAGAACAGCGTCAGTAACAGTGTCTCTAGAACATCATCAGTCACAGTGCCTTTAATACAGCCTCAGTGTCAGTCACAGTACTAGTACTTCATCAGTCAGAGTGCCTCAGAACAGCCTCACTCACAGTGTGTCTGGAACAGCATCAGTCACAATGTCTCTAGAACAGCGTCTGTCACAGTGCCTCTGAAACAGCATTAATCCCAGTGCCTCCATAACAGCGTCAATCACAGTGCATCTAGAACAGCATCAGTCACTGTGCCTTTATAATAGCTTCTGTCACAGTACCTCTGGAACACTGTCAGTCACACTGTGTCTGGAACAGAGTCACAGTTCCTCTAGAACAGTGTCAGTCACGCTACCTTTAAAACAGCATCAGTCACAGTGCCTCTAGAACAGCATCAGTCACAGTCTCTCCAGAATAGCGTAATTCACAGTGCCTCTGCAACAGCATCAGTCAACCTACCTTTATAACAACATCAGTCACAGTGCCTCTACAACAGCATTACGCACAGTTCCTTTAAAATAGCTCAGTCACAGTGCCCCCAGAACAGCGTTAGTCACAGTGGCTCTAGTACAGCGTCAGTCAGACTGCCTCTAGAACAGCGTCAGTCACAATGCCTCTAGAACAGGGTTAGTCACTTTGCCTCGGGAGCAGCGTCAGTCACAGTGCCTCTAGAACAGTGTCAGTAATAGTGCCTCTAGAACAGCGTCAGTCACAGTGCCTCTAGAACAGCGTCAGTCACAGTGCCTCTGGAACAGTGTCAGTCACACTACCTTTATTGCAGCTGCAGTCACACTGGCTCTAGAACATTATCAGTCACAGTGGCTCTAGAACATCATCAGTCACAGTGCCTCTGGAACAGTGTCAGTCACAGTTGCTCAGGAACAGCATCAGTCACATTGACTCTAGAACAATTTCAGTCACAGTTTCTCTAGAATAGCTCTGTCAAAGAGCCTCTGGAATATTGTCAGCCACAGTGACTCTACAACAGAATCACTCTCAGTGCCTCTAGAACAGCATTATTCAAAGCACCTCTAGAGCAGCATCAGTCACAGTGCCTCTGAAACAGCGTCAGTTAAAGTGTCCCTAGAACAGTGTCAGTCACAGTGCCTCAAGAACAGCGTCAGTCACAGTGCCTCTAGCACAGCATAACTCTCAGTGCCTCTAGAACAGCATCAGTCAAAGTGCCTCTGGAACAGCGTCAGTCATAGTACCTTAAGACCATCATCAGTGGAAGTGCCTCTATTATTACAGTGTCAGTCACAGAACCTCTAGAACAGCATCACTCTCAGTACCTCTAGAACAGCATCAGTCAAAGTACCTCTGGAAAAGCATCAGTCATAGTGCCTCTGGAACAGTATTAGTCACAGAAGCTCTAGAACAGTGTCAATCACAGTGCCTCTAGAAGAGCCCCAGTCATATTGCCTGTAGAACAGCATCAGTCACAGTGCCTCTACAACAGCCTCAGTCACAGTATCTCTGAAACAGCATCAGTCACAGTGCCTCTAGAATAGCATCAGTCACAGGGCTTCTAGAACGGCATCAGTCACAGTGTCTCTGGAACAGCATCAGTCACAAAGCCTCAAGAACAGTGTCAGTCACAGTGCCTCAAGAACAGCGCCAGTCACAGTGCCTCTAGAGCAGCATAACTCTCATTGCCTCTAGTAAAGCATCAGTCATAGTGCCACAAGAACATCGTCAGTCACAGTGCCCTTACAATAGCCTCAGTCACAGAGCTTCTAGAACGGCACAGTCCCAGTGCCTCTGGAACAGCGTCAATCACAGAGCTTCTAAAACGGCGTCTGTCACAGTGCCTCTCGAAAAGCATAACACTAAGTGTCTCAAAAACAGTGTCAGTTATAGTGCCTCTAAAACAGTGTCAGTTACAGTGCCTCTAGAACAGCATAACTCTAAGTGCCTCTAGAACAGCATCGGTCAAAGTGCCTCTGGAACAGCGTCAGTCATAGTGCCTCAAGTCATTCATAGTGCAGTCACAGTGCCTCTGGAACAGCATTACTCTCAGTGCCTCTAGAACAGCATCAGTCAAAGTGCCTCTGGAATAGCATCAGTCATAGTGCCTCAACAACAGTGTTAGTTACAGTGGCTCTAGAACCGCGTCAGTCATAGTATTAGTCACAGAAGCTCTAGAACAGCGTCAGTCACAGTGCCACTAGAACAGCCCTAGTCATAATTCCTGTAGAACAGCATCAGTCAACGGGCCTCTGGAACAGCGTCAGTGATAGTGCCTCAAGTCAGTCATAGTGCAGTCACATTGCCTCTGGAACAGCGTCAAACACAGTGGCTCTACAACAGCCTCAGTCACAGTGTCTCTGGAACAGCATCAGTCACCGTGCCTCTAGAACAACATCAGTCACAGAGTTTCAGTAACGGCATCAGTCACAGTGTCTCTGGAACAGCATCAGTCACAAAGTCTCTAGAACAGTGTCAGTCACAGTGCCTCAAGAACAGCGTCAGTCACAGTGCCTCAAGAACAGCGTCAGTCACAGTGCCTCTACAGCAGCATAACTCTCATTGCCTCTAGTACAGCATCAGTCAAAGTGCCTCTAGAACAGCGTCAGTCATAGTGCCTCAAGACCATCGTCAGTCACAGTGCCTCTAGAACAGCGTGAGTCACAGTGCCCTTAAAATAGCCTCAGTCACAGTGCCTCTAGAACAGCGTCAGTCACAGAGCTTCTAGAACGGCATCAGTCCCAGTGTCTCTGGAACAGCATCAGTCACAGTGCCTCTCGAACAGCATAACATTAAGTGCCTCAAGAACAGTGTCAGTTAAAGTGCCTCTAGAACCGTGCTAGTTACAGTGCCTTTAGAACAGCATAACTCTAAGAGCCTCTAGAACAGCATCAGTCAACGGGCCTCTGGAACAGCGTCAGTGATAGTGCTTCAAGTCAGTCATAGTGCAGTCACATTGCCTCTGGAACAGCGGCAGTCACAGTGCCTCTAGAACAGCATAACTCTCAGTGCCTCTAGAACAGCATCAGTCAAAGTGCTTCTGGAACAGCGTCAGTCATAGAACCTCAAGACCATCGTCAGTCAAAGTGCCTCTATTACAGTCTCAGTCACAGTGCCTCTAGAACAGCATCACTCTCAGTGCCTCTAGAACAGCATCAGTCAAAGTGCCTCTGGAACAGCATCAGTCGTAGTGTCTCAAGAACAGTGTTAGTTACAGTGGCTCTAGAACTGCGTCAGTCACAGTGCCTCTGGAACCGTATTAGTCAGAGAAGCTCTAGAACAGTGTCAGTCTCGGTGCCTCTAGAACAGCCCCAGTCATAATGCCTGTAGAACAGTGTCAGTCACAGTGCCTCTAGAACAGCATCAGTGACAGTGCCTCTACAACGGCCTCAGTCACAGTGCCTCTAGAACAGCATCAGTAACAAAGCCTCTAGAACAGTGTCAGTCACAGTGCCTCTAGAGCAGCATAACTCTCATTGTCTCTAGTACAACATCAGTCAAAGTGCCTCTGGAACAGCGTTAGTCACAAAGCTTCTAAAACAGCGTCTGTCACAGTGCCTCTCGAACAGCATAACACTAAGTGCCTCTAGAACAGTGTCAGTTACAGTGCCTCTAGAACAGCATCAGTCACAGTGCCTTCGGAACAGCGTCAGTCATAGTGCCTCAAGTCAGTCATAGTGCAGTCACAGTGCCTCTAGAACAGCGGCAGTCACAGTGCATCTAGAACAGCATTACTCTCAGTGCCTTTAGAACAGCATCAGTCATAGTGCCTCAAGAACAGCGTTAGTTACAGTGGCTCTAGAACCGGGCCAGTCACAGTGGCTCTAAAACAGCATCAGTCACAGTGCCTCTAGAACAGCCTGAGTCACAGTGTCTCTGGAACAGCATCAGTCACAGTGCCTTTAGAACAGCATTAGTCACAGAGCTTCTAGAGCGGCGTCAGTGACAGTATTTTTGGAACAGCATCAGTCATAGTGTCTCTATAACGGCATCAGTCACGAGCCTCTAGAATTGCGTCAGTCACAGGTGCCTCCAGAACACTGTCAATCACAGTGCTTTTAGAACAATGTCAGGCACAGTGGCTCTAGAGCGGTGTCAGGCACGGTGGCTCTAGAATAGTGTCAGTCACGTTGCTTTTAGAAAAAATGACACAGTTCCTCTAGAACAGTCTCAGTCAGAGTGCTCCTAGAACACTGTCAGTCACGGTTCCTCTAGAATAGCGTCAGTCACACTACCTTTACAACAGCATCAGTCACAGTGCCTTTAGAACAGTGTCTACCACAGTGCCTCTAGAATAGCGTCATTCTCAGTGCCTCTAGAATAACGTCTGTCACAGTGCATCTAGAATAGCATCAGTCACAGTGCTTCTAAAACAGTGTCTGTCACAGTGCCTCCAGAATAGCGTTAGTCAGAGTGCCTTTACAACAACGTCAGTCAGAGTGCCTTTATAACAGCATAAGTCACAGTGCCACTAGAACAGCATCAGTCACAGTGCCTCTAGAATATCGTCAGTCACAGTGCCTCTGGAAGAGTGTCAGTCACAGCGCCTCTGCGACAGCGTCAGTCACACTGCCTTCATAACAGCATCAGTCACAGTGGCTCTAGAACAGTGTCAGTCACAGTGCCTCTAGAACAGTGTCAGTCACAGCGCGTCTGCGACAGCGTCAGTCACACTGCCTTCATAACAGCATCAGTCACAGTGGCTCTAGAACAGCACCACTCACAGTTCCTCTGGAATAGCTCAGCCAAAATGCCTCTGGAACAGCATCAGTAACAGTGCCTTTATAACAGCATCAGTCACAGTGCCTCTAGAACAACTTCATTCACAGTGCTTCTAGAATAGTGTCTGTCACAGTGCCTCCAGAGTACCGTCATTCAAAGCCCCCTGGGAACAGCGTCAGTCAGAGTGCCTTTAGAACGTCAGTCAGAGTGCCTTTATAACAGCATCAGTCACAGTGCCTCTAGAATAGCGTCAGTCACAGAGCCTCTGCCACAGCATCAGTCACACTACCTTCATAACAGCATCACTCACAGTTCCTATGGAATAGCTCAGTCAAAGTGCCTCTAGAACAGTATCAATCTCAGTGTCTCTAGAACAGCAGCAGTCGCAGTGGCTCTAGAACAGCGTCAGTCACAGTGCCTCTGGAGCAGCGAACTTAAAGTGCCTGTAGAACTACGCCAGTCGCAGTGCCCCGGCGAACACTGCTGTATATGATTCTAATACAGGCAGGCAGTGGTGTGTATACTATTATATATAATGAAGTTGTATATCTATTGCTGTAGCGTATATAATAAGGGTCAGTCAGTGGTATATTACATGTATATATGTATACATGTAATATACCACTGCCTAGCCCTTATTATAGAAAGTATTTTATACATTACAGCTTTCTCCGCAGGCAGTGGTGTATATAACACTACATATAATACAGCGGTTAGTGTATACATAGAACTATTTATAAGTAGTACAGGCAGTGGTGTATATAGTAATATATATAATTAGTGCAGGCAGTGGTATATATAATGCTATATATAATAAGCACATACAGTGCTTAAAGTAACATTAAATATAATACAGGCAGTGGTATATAAAAATATATCAGTACAGACAGCAGTTTAAATAATACTATAGAACAAGACTTGTTTGTTTTTTATATAATAAGTGCAGCCAGTGTGGTGTGTAATAATGTATATAATAAGTGCAGGCAGTGCATATAATATATACAATACAGGCAAATAGTGTTGGATAAACTACTATAGAAAATACTGTAAGTGCAATGAGTGCTGTATATAGTACTATATATGATAAATGCCGGCAGTGTCGTTTTTGATCCTCTATGTAATAACTCCAGGCGGCTGTGTATATTTATTTTATTCATTTATACATCTCTTACATATTCCGCAGCGCTGTATATCACTTGATGTAGGCTTTTTTTATTGACGTTCACCATCTAAATTCACCTAATAGTATGGGGTTTTTTTGAAGTGTGGAAGTAAACCAGAGCACTGGGAGGAAACCCATACAAAAATGGGGGTAACATACAAACGCCATGCAGATGTCTCTATCGGACATGACCTCAGAACCCCAGCGCTGCAAGTCAACAGTGATAGTTGCCGAACCACGGTAATTAATGCAGGCAGCTATGTATATAATAATATATAATACGTGCAGGCAGCGGTGTATATAATACTATATATAATAAGTACAGGCAGCGGTGTATATAATACTATATATAATAAGTACAGGCAGCGGTGTATATAATACTATATATAATACATGCAGGCAGTGGAGTTATATTTCTTACCAGATGCACAATAAGTTCAAGCAGCACCATATAATATACCATATATAATAAGAGCAGGCAGTGGTGTAAATAATACTATATATAAGAAGCGCAGGCAGTGGTTATATAATAAGTGCAGGCAATGGTATTGTGTATAATACTATATATAATAAGTGCAGACAGTGGTGTATGAAATACTATATATAATAAGTGCAGGCAGTGGTGTAAATAATACTATATATAAGAAGCGCAGACAGTGGTGTATATAATACTATATATAAGAAGCGCAGACAGTGGTGTATATAATACTATATATAACATGTGCAGGCAGTGGTGTATATAATACTATATATAATACATGCAGGCAGTGGTATATGTAATACTATATATAATAAGTGCAGGCAGTGGTGTACATAATACTATATAGAATAAGTGCAGGCAGTGGTGTATATAATACTATATATAATACGTGCAGGCAGTGGTGTATGTAATACTATATATAATACATGCAGGCAGCGGTGTATATAATACTATATATAATACGTGCAGGCAGTCGTGTATATAATACTATATATAATACATGCAGGCAGCGGTGTATATAATACTATATATAATACGTGCAGGCAGTCGTGTATGTAATACTATATATAATAAGTGCAGGCAGTGGTATATGTAATACTATATATAATAAGTGCAGGCAGTGGTGTACATAATACTATATATAATAAGTGCAGGCAGTGGTGTATATAATGCTATATATAATATGTGCAGGCAGTGGTGTATATAATACTATATATAATACATGCAGGCAGTGGTGTATATAATACTATCTATAATAAGTGCAGGCAGTGGTGTATATAATACTATATATAATACGTGCAGGCAGTCGTGTATGTAATACTATATATAATAAGTGCAGGCAGTGGTGTATATAATGCTATATATAATATGTGCAGGCAGTGGTGTATATAATACTATATATAATACATGCAGGCAGTGGTGTATGTAATACTATATATAATAAGTGCAGGCAGTGGTGTATATAATACTATATATAATACATGCAGGCAGTGGTGTCTATAATACTATATATAATACATGCAGGCAGTCGTGTATGTAATACTATATATAATAAGTGCAGGCAGTGGTGTATATAATACTATATATAATAAGTGCAGGCAGTGGTGTATATAATACCATGTATAATATGTGCAGGCAGTGGTGTATATAATACTATATATAATACATGCAGGCAGTGGTGTATGTAATACTATATATAATATGTGCAGGCAGTGGTGTATATAATACCATATATAACATGTGCAGGCAGTGGTGTATATAATACTATATATAATACATGCAGGCAGAGGTGTATATAATTATATATATAATAAGTGCAGGCAGTGGTGTATATAATACTATATATAATACATGCAGGCAGAGGTGTATATAATTATATATATAATAAGTGCAGGCAGTGGTGTATATAATACTATATATAATAAGTGCAGGTAGTGGTGTATATAATACTATATATAATACATGCAGGCAGTGGTGTATGTAATACTATATATAATATGTGCAGGCAGTGGTGTATATAATACTATATATAATACATGCAGGCAGTGGTGTATGTAATACTATATATAATATGTGCAGGCAGTGGTGTATATAATACTATACATAATAAGTGCAGGCAGTGGTGTATGTAATACTATATATAATATGTGCAGGCAGTGGTGTATATAATACTATATATAATACATGCAGACAGTGGTGTATGTAATACCATATATAATATGTGCAGGCAGTGGTGTATATAATACCATGTATAATATGTGCAGGCAGTGGTGTATATAATACCATGTATAAGAAGTGCAGGCAGTGGTTATATGATAAGTGCAGGCAGCATTGCATGTAATACTATATATTAAAAGTGCAGGCAGTAGTATATATAATACTATATATAATAAGTTCATGTATATAATACTATATATAATTAAATAAATAATATAAAATAATGTAGTGATGTATATAATACTATATATAAGCAGCGCCGGCAGTGATGTTTATTATACTATATATAATAGGTGTAGTTAGTGGTTACACGATAAATGCAGGCAGCAGTGTATATAGTACTGTATATAATAAGTGCAGGCAGTGGTATATATAATATTATAGGTAATATGTGAAGGCGGTGGTGTATATAATCCTTTATATAATAATTGCAGTGGTGTATATTGTTCTATATATAATAACTGCACTGGTGTATATATAATAATTGCAGTGATGTATATAAAACTATATATAATTAGTACAGGCAGTGCTATATATAAGCCTATATATAATAAGTGCAGGCAGTGGTGTATATAATACCATAAGTGAAGACAATGCTATATATAATACTATATATAATAAGTGCAGGCAGTAGTGTATACAGTACTATATATAATACTTGTGTATATACTTGTGCACTGGTGTAAATAATAGTATATTTAATAAGTGCAGGCAGTGCTGTATATAATACTATATCTATAAGAACAGTCACTGGTATATTATATATATATATATATATATATATATATATATATATATATATATATATATGTAGGCTGTGGTGTATATAGTATTATATATAATAAGTGCAGGCAGTGGTTTATATAATACTATGTGTGTGTGTGTGTTTGTGTGTGCAGGCAGCGGTGTATATAATACTATATATAATAACTGCAGGCAGTGGTTTATATAATACTATGTGTGTGTGTGTGTGTGTTTGTGTGTGTAGGCAGTGCTGTATATAATACTATATATAATAAGTGCAGGCAGTGGTGTATATAATGCTATATATAATAAGTGCAGGTAGTGGTGTATATAATACTATATATAATATGTGCAGGCAGTGGTGTATGAAATACTATATATAATAAGTGCAGGCAGTATATAATCATCATCTACACCGGTGAGTAGTTACCTGGGTCTCGGAGAGGTTGAGCTGCCGGGCCAGTTCGGTTCTCTCCCGGCCCACCACATACTGGCACCTCTGGAACTCCATCTCCAGCCGGTAGAGCTGCTCGGCGGTGAACGAGGTCCGCGTCCGCTTGGGTCGGTCCAGGTCCAATCCCTTGGGCAGGATGATCTCCCGGATGGAGCCCTTGGCATCTGGAGGAGCGGGTCCAGAAAATCAGTAATGTCGCCCCTTAGGTGCCCCCATGAAACCCCACACTAGTGCTGGAGCCACCCTACAAACTCCAAAACAGAGGAGGGGGCAGTCTGCACCCCAAAATCTCACACTGTCTGCAGCCTAATGCTAGGGCGCCCCCTAAGTCCCACCCTGGGGGAGACATGCGGGTGTCAGTCCTATTACCTGCGGAGAACTGGGAAAACCTTTTATAAAACAGAAGTAAGTGAACCCCCTAGATCATCATCCCCCGGATATTTAAATAACATGTAATAAGTATATAACAGAACAGTCCGGGGGGGGCGGGGGGCCGCTTGTTGCTTTACATTGTAAGAAGTTGTAGCAAATAAACCTCATCAAGTCATCATTATCATCTTATTATTATTACACTCATGATGATGTATTATATAAGTAGTATTACATAAACAGTCATTATAATATACCCCATGTATAGGGATGACTTATTATTAGTTTTATTATTGTGGCTTTTTACCTGATTTTCCCTTAAAATGAGTAATAATAACATAATGTAATAATCTGTATATAATATGATATAATCCAATAATGATAATCAGAATATAAGATTATCGAATATAGGTAATCATGAGTCTATATAACATAATATAATCCAATAGTAATAATTATTAGTATATGATGTTAGCTGATAACATTAATTATTAATAATCGGTATATAATATGATGGGACATAACGATAATATTTCCCCGGTGATGTTCAGCTCTGATCTCTATAAATCATCATATAGAATAAAACACCCGGGGATATAATATTATAATGATTGTTATAATCTCCTGGTTGTACAATTATATAATAAGGCTATAAAGACGTGAGGAGCAGCCGGAGATACGGAGGGAGAGGTGAGCGGGTGTGCTATACGGGTCTGCCGGAGCGCTCGGCGGGTGTGGTATATACGGGTGCTGGGAGCAGATTTTCGGCTCGGATTCCTTCTCTATAATGACTGTTAATTCAGTAATTCGCCTGTAATCATCAGCTGGGAGAAGGACAGGATGTGACGGGCGCAGCGGGTGTCAGTGCCGGGTGGATCTGGGCGATCGAGACTTTCTGCACAGCGGAGAATTTGGGGTCACATATCGGACCAGAGTGTGAAATACAGGCTCAGACAGAACTTTGGAGTGACAATATAGAGGTAAGTTTACAGGGCTGATGATATAGTGGTAGGCTACATTACAGGGTGAATATACCGAGTGAATATATAGCGATAAATATGGGGATGGACATATAGAAGTGAATATACAGGGGAAGATATAGAGGTACAGTAAGTGTACAAGAGAGAATATACGGGGGGGAAGATATAGAGGTACAGTAAGTGTACAAGAGAGAATATGCAGTCAACATATAGAGGTAGGTGTACATGGGTGAAGATATAGGGGTAAGTGTACAGGGGTGCTAAAATATACGGGGGTGACGATATAGAGGTACACTAAGTGTAAAGGAGTGAATATACAGGGTGAAGATACAGGGGTAAGTGCAGAGGAGTGAAGACATAGAGGTACAGTAAGTGTTTACAGGAGTGCAAAAACACGATAAAGATATATAGGTGTACATGGGTGGATGTATGGGGTGAAGATATATAGATAAGTGTATAGGGGGAGGATAGGAGGTGAACATATAGAGGTAGTTGTACACGGTGTATATATATATATATGGGGTGAAGATATAGAGATAAGTGTGCAGGGTAAAGCTATATAAGTGAATAAGAGAGAAATATAGAATTAAGTGTATAGGGGTGACTGTAGAGGTTTGTATACAGGGATAAGTATATATAGATGAATGTGCTGGGGTCAGTGATTAGTATATAGGAGGAGTGTACAATAGTGAGAATACTGGTGAATGTGAAGGGATGAAAGAAGTATAGCGATATAGGGGCAGCTGCTCAGGAGAAGGTCAGTATATAGTAAGTATAGCAGGTATGTCGGGGGACAGCTGTATATACAGGCAGTTTACAGGTAAGTGTAGTACAACAGGGCTGAGTATGGTGGGACAGGGGGAAGTAGTTGGAGTAGGGAGCATGTATGTCTATAATGTGAGGTCTGGAAACACTGGTTGGTAGAGAAGGGCACAGAGGTGGTGGCTAAGAAATGGCTATATGAAGGTATAGGGGGAAGGGGCTGGGTATTTGAAAGTGTGTACAAAGTGCATATGGGGGCTCTGTATACAGGGGTAAGTTATGGAGATAGACATCTGTGGCATGAGGTGTATGGCGCTATGTACCATATCTATACAAGGCTTGATGTATAGAGAGTATATAATAACTTTGTATACAGACGTAGCTATATGGAGGAATGTATAAGGGTGGATACATAGAATCTGTTTTTTAAGTTTGTTTTTTTTAATAGGGGTCGATACAGGGAGCTGTGTGAAGATTTCTGGAGAGATATATGTAAGGGTGGGTATATAAAGTGAGTGTATGACGGGGTAGACATACAGAGGTACTTATGTAAGGATGGCTACATAGAGTAGGTATATTTAGGTATGTATATAGGCATTGGTATATGGAGGTATGTATAGGTAAAGTAAGTGTATATAATGGTAAGTATATGGAGGTATATATAAGGGTGGATATATAAAGCAAGTGTATGTCAGGGTGTATATAGGGGTAGCTATATAGGATTATTTATGATATGCTATATATAAAGCAGGTGTATTTAGGTATGTGTATAGGCATTGATATATGGAGGTATGTATAGGTAAAGTAAGTGTATATAATGGTAAGTATATGGAGGTATATATAAGGGTGGATATATAAAGCAAGTGTATGTCAGGGTGTATATAGGGGTAGCTATATAGGATTATTTATGATATGCTATATATAAAGCAGGTGTATTTAGGTATGTGTATGGAGGTGTATATATAGGGGTGGATACATAAAGCAAGTGTATGTCGGTGTGTGTATATAGGGGTATACATAGAAAAGGTTTATGAAGGGATGTATATATATATACAGAGGTATGTACAAGGTTCGATACAGAGTGAATATAATTTAGGTATGTATGGAATATGAGAGTCGCTAAAGTGTGTATATAGAAGCAGGTATATGGGGGTTATATATGGAAATTTATGGAGCTATAAGGGTTAATACTATATAGAGCAAGTGTACGAAGTTATGTATATAGGGGTTGGTATATGAAAGGTAGTGCAGGTATATGTATGATGAAGGTGTAAAGAAGAAAGTTTGTGTGGAACGGGTATATAGGGACGCAGAGGTAAGGGTATATACATGCATTTGTGTAGTCCTATAATGCGATGTACCATTCTCTATATAGGGTTAGGTAGACGAGGGGGTTACGTTGTAGGTTACCTCGCACTAGGATCCTCCTGCAGTAGTCCGGGTCTGTGCTCTTGCTCTTAGAGCAGGGGTCGGAGGCTCCCGGGGCTGGGGGGTAGGTACCCTGCGGCTGTTGCTCCTTCAGATAAGAGCTAGGGATGCCTGGTTGGGGGTCCCTGGGGTCCTTGCCCTCCTTGTGCCCGGGCTTTGAGCCACGGGTGTTCTCCTCCCTCAGGTCCATGCTGCGCACCTTCTCGAACATAGATCGCTGATCCGGCGCTAATTCGGCGCAGTGCTGCTGCCTCCTGAACACGTCCAGCACTGAGCGCAAGAGCTGACTGCGCTACATGAGGTGGAGGCTGCGCTGAGTGCAGGGTGTCTTCAGCCTCCACACTGAGGTCTCCTCATCAATGCACCAGAGTGTTCTGCGGAGGGGTGAGATGTCAAGTGGCCCCAATCAGCGAGAAGAGATGATGAGGGGCCCTAATTACTGAGGAAGGGGGATGAGGGGCCCAAATCAGAGGATGAACGGTCCTGGTCAGGAAGGAGAGGGGTGAGGGCCTCTAATTACCAAGGGGAGGGTTGAGGGGATCCCTTTGACTAAGGCGAGAGACCCCAATTACTTAGGGGGATAGATTTGGGGACCCCAGTTACCAAGGGGTCCCAGTGACTGTGGAGCCGTGATGAGGGGACGATGCTCTCAGCCAGCAGTGGCCAGACGAGTCCTCATTGCCGAGTGTCAGCCTCTGTGCCCAGTATTTATCCCTGCCCTCCAGTCCTCTGATGACACCAAATTATACTCTTTTGTTGGAATGTGCAGCTCATTGAAGCCTCTCGGAGATGGTCCCGGGGACTGCGGCTGCCTCTTGTCCCTGCCCTCCACTTTTCATTTCCGGATATGGGGGGTCTGAGCAGCTTGGCATATTACTGTCCATCCAGGAGGTGCCGGGACGGGTGCACAGTCCTTAGGGTAACCGCAGAAAGTTTCTCCAGGCAGAAGCCGCCTATTGTCCTAGTCCCACATCTCGGAGAGGCGCAGCCAGTAATCCAATAAACCATTGATTAGGCCACAATGACTCAATTCAAATCAATGGCCCTGTGGAGAGAGGATGGAGCACTCCTTGTCACCTTGCACAGGACCCCTCCTCACAGACCTGCTCATTCAGCTCCTTTATGAAGAATGGGCTGAGGGGTGGTAATTATCTAATGGGGCCGGGTATTAACACTCAGGCCTGTCAGGGTGGGTGTCTGCCAATGGCTCCTGCCAGGGGGAAAGAAGACAAAACCCCACCAGGCTAAACGAGGGGCTGAGATGTGAGCGGAGAGAGGCGAAGAATTGCAAACCTAACAAAGTCAACTCAGCTCTTACTGGGGCCCGCCATTAACCCCTAGAGGGCCACGCCGCTCGCAACACGCTCCCCCTCACCTGCGCCGGGGGCAGACATCCAACTGACTGGAGAAGATTTATTGTTACGTGACATTTTCCAAGGCCAAATCCTATAGAGTGGAGCGGGGCCCCATAATTAGTGGGATCTCACTGATGGAAATAATTGTATCAGGAGGAAAAGTTTCCATTCCCCCCGAGCTGTTGAAATTCCCGGAAATGTTAGCCTATTAAAGAGTTATTAGATAGTCCGGGGTTTGGGGCAGGAGGAGTCCGCACCAGGCAGTATCTGCCACTGGACGTGCTTATATTCGCTGCACTCTGGTTAGACGCCCGGGGTGGAGGCAGCTCGTAGAATTCCCTCTAATGATATCAGATGTAACATGAAATCCAACAGCGGTGGTGGTGGGGAGTGACGGCAATGATGTCAGCAGAGGTGGAGAGTGATGTCATTGACAGGCAGTGACAACAGCAATTGGGATGACATCAGCACAAGGGAAAGTTATTAGTGGAGGGTAAGAGCAGCAGCAAGTGATGTCAGCATTGGTAGGGAGTGATGTCAGCAGCGAGGGTGACAGTGACTGGGAATGACATCAGTAATAGGGAGTGATATCATCAATGAGGTTTAACCACTGGCGTAACTACAGGGGATGCGGTTGCACCCAGGTCCAGGAGCCCTAGGGGGCCCATAAGACCTCTCTTCTCCATATAGGGAGCCTAGTAATATGAATAAAGCATTATAGTTGGGGGCCCTGTTACAGGTTTTGCATTGGAGTCCAGGAGCTTCAAGTTACGTCTCTGCGTTAAGCAGTTAAGAGAAGTTGGGGGTCTGACGGAGTGATGTCAGTGACAGGGAGGGACTGCAGGAAGGAGTGATGTCAGCAGTGGCGCTGACATCAGGAGCTAGGGTAATGGCAGAAGCAGGGAGCGATGTCAGACAGTGATATCAGGAGTGAGGAGTAACATCAAGAGCAAGGAGTGATGTCAGTAGTGAGGGGTGACATCATTAGTGGTGGGGAGTTTCAGTAAGGGGTGACATCAGTGGAAGGGAGTGACAGCAAGGGGGGTGATATAAAAAGGAAGTGACATCAGCAGTTGGATGTGATGTCAGGGATGGAGTGGTGTCAGTCACAGGAAGTGACTGTGGTAAGGAATGACTGTGACAGGAAGTGACATCAGGAATGGGGGTTGATATCAGCAACGAAGGGTTACATAAGAGGCAAGGAGTGATGTCAGCAATGAGGGGTGATATCATAGGCAGGAAGTGAGGGTCTTATTGGTATCATTTAATATTAATCTGTGTCTTACCTTCCTGGATGGTTTCAGAACCCCTTAAAGGGATTGATCAATTTAACAGCCTGCCATATGTTGTACTCTTTTAGGGTATATCGATGCCATAGATTGGGGTCTCCCACTCAGGACCCCACTTTTATAAGCCATAATCACTAAGAGTGGCTCCTGCTATGGTGTACCTCTGGCTGTGTATCAAATGAGTGATGTAATACTACATTACTCCTTTAGTAGGCGCTGAAGGATGAGTGTGCATGCCCTCCCATATACAGTGTCCGCCACGTGCCCACCCAATTACCAGCTACACACCCCACCCTAATTAATGTGCCTGGCAGATGTACTACAGAAGGTCAGCCATATGCCCCCACAAGCATAAGCCCCCTGCTTGTCGTTCCCTATCAATACAAGTCATGTTCCCCCATAATAGCCAAATTCCGACTAGATAGGACCGCCATAAGTTCCATGCCCCATATATAGTGCAGCCACATACCTCCCATAAATATGACTGTATACCATGCAGCCATATATATAGTGGGGGGAGGGAGAGTCCATCCAGTGGGGTATTCCGGATTTCATTCCTGTTTTCATTAAAGTTCTACTGCAAGGCATTGTAAGGCGTGGCGGCATCGTGGCGGGCAATATCCTGCGAACACGTGGAAAGTGCGACCCAGCTGTTATGGTTGGGGAAAGGGGGTGGACAGAAAGACAGCAGGGCAGTAAGTGGGCAAAAGCGTTGTGTGTGCCACTATGTGTCAGTGGGGGTGGGGGGGTCATATATATATTTTGGGGTCTGGTTCCCACCCTCAGAGTTAGGGTCTAGTGTATGACATGCTGATGAAGGTTGGCGCAGTGGAGTGCCCAGTCTGTGCCAGTACAGATACATTAAGGGAGCTACTCTGCAGTGCGTTCTGGACCACCTCATTCCAGGCTACCAGACTCGTGTGAATGCAGCGCAGCTACCCCCAAAGATGATACCGCCACTTTCTAGCTTGGCCCCTTTGTAACATTAACCCTTTCCAATCCACTGTCTGACCTCTGAAGACATTATCATTTAAGGCTGTACAGCTCCGATGTTGGAAGACGTCCGTCGGGGTTCTCTTACTGTATATTGCCAGCCTCTCTGCTGTCGGAGCCTATCCAACGTGTCACCTCATGCAGTACTGGCTTTAGCCAGCAGATAGCGCTGTTGTATAATGGCAGAAAAAGAGTAAGCTCCCTAGGAAAACCAGGATACAAATTGGATTGGAAAGGGTTAAAGGGGTTTCCTGCAACTACGCTATGGATGATTTATCCTCAGTAGTTGATTGGTGGGGTCCGTGCTGAAGAGCTAATTGAAGAGGCGCAGCGTGCCGCAGCCTCTTCTCAGACCAGTGATGTCACCTTTGTTGATCACATGGCTTGAGAGCAACTCAGCCCTATTGAAGCCAATGGGACTGAGCTGCAATACCGGGCATCGCCGCTATTCAGTGTACAGTGCTGTGCCTGGTATGGACTGAACCGTCAGCAGCGTTCACCCGAGTTCTGCTCAGTTCAATCCGCTGATTGGTGGGGAGCCCAAGTGGAAAAACCCTTTAAAAACGTCATCTTGCTTTTCTTCTGTGTATCCAGTTTCCGCTAGTAGTAAAGAAGCCCAATTGCAGGTTGTCCGGCCGCTATCAACGCTTCCTGCGACAACCTGCATCCAGCCAATTCTCCAGCTGATGTCCTCATACCAAGAAGTCACATCCCTCCAGGGATAAAGCAGTCGCCTGAGTCCTACCATCTGTGGACTCCCCCTTCCCATGCACTAACATGCTGTCATATGCTCCCCCCTCCCCGCTGTGTCCCCTGACGGTGCTCGGTCCCCGGTCTCTGCTGACAGCTGCAGTCCCTCTCAGTTTACAGGATGCTACAGGGGCTGCAGCCAATAACAGAGCTCAGTGATTGAGCCATTAGCAGAGACCGTAGCGGGGGTCCGAGACCCATCAGGGACACAGCGGAGAGAGGTGAGTATATGAAAGTGTGTTTGGGCATAGAGAAGGAGTTCTCCACAGATGGTACGAATTGCACATCCCCTTTAAGATGCTCGCCTCCTCCTGGCTCCAGTCTTCTTCCACAAGTTTCTTCTGAGCAGGAATCAGCATCACTTACATAAATGGCTGATAACAGGGAGTAATAGATTGCATTCACCTCTCCTACAGTCAGACTTTCCAAGCCTGTAAAGGTTGATAACAGAATAATAAACTGCATTCCCCTGCCCTACATCAGCCTCTGCCCAGCCTGACAAGGCTGATAACAGGGAGTAACAGACTGTACTTACCTGTCCTACAGTCACCCTCTCCATGGCTAGGAATGACTGATTATAGCCCTACAGGTGGCAGCATAGTATCTATAAAGTAACACTGTTGCTGTCCCCAGCGGTTCTTACACTTATTTGACCACTAGATGGCGCTGCAGCCTCTATAAGATTATACTGTAGATGTCCTAAGTGCTTCTTAAGTCTATTTGACCACTAGGTGGCAGTAGAGTATCTATAAAGCTATACTGTGCATGTGCTGAGTAGTTCTGCATTTCCCTCTATAAGGTGTCTGTAGTTAGGGGATTCCTGTAGAGGGATTTGCCAAGTGCTCCTCAGAAAGAGACGGAAGGCTTGGGCTACAGACAAGTGTGAGAGGCCCTAGGGCTAAGGGCACCAAACCTGTAATAGTGCCCCCTGCGGGAGAAGTCTGTGAGGAGATCTTGAAGTCCAGAGCAGCAGATCTTAAAGCTTATCAACACTTTCAGGCGACTTTCCATAAAAAGCTGCTGTTTGTGTAATGAGGATTAACATGTATCCGGACATTATAGGACTCGTGTCCGGAGTTTATCACCAAGTTTCAATCTGCAGACCAATCTTTAATAGCACATATAGAGAAGAGGAGATCCTGCTCCCCTATCTGTATCTCTCCTATATACTGGACACACAGGGAAGAGGAGATCCTGCTCCCTTATCTCTATGTCTCCTATACACAGCATACACAGATGACATCCTGCTCTCCCCTCCCTCATGTCTGCCTGACCCATACACCGTGCACACAGAGAAGAGGAGATCCTGCTCCCTTAGCTCTCCCTTACATGCAGGGAAGCAGCTGCATCATGAAGAACATTGTACAGCAGTAATGAGCAATGTAGCTGTGAATCCAGCACGGGGGTCTTGACACCCCCCCCCCCCCCACCCCCTTTCGGCTACCTGTAATCTGACTTGGTTTCTTAGCTGCTAGAGATGGACTTCATATGACAACAAGCCGTGGCCATCAAGTTAGAAGTAAGGGAGACCCCTAGTGGCCATCACTGTCGAGGTGTTTTTGGGCACAAACTATCATTGTAGGTAAATACTGTAGTGCGGATTGTAGTTTTGCTTGTTATCACATTGGCCACGGTACAAGCGCAAGATGCCTCACAGTGCAGCGACTGTCTAAATGGTGCGAGAGATAAGAATGGTGACAAGTCTTAACTTTCTACTGCGGCCCTAACTAATCACCAGTAGCTGAAGGTTGAATGTTCCACTGACCACCAGGGACAGCAAGCTGAATTTTCCACTGGCCAAGAGTTTTACATTAAATGATGCCTTGACCATTAGGGACCAGACACTGAATATTCTATTGAACACTAGGAACAGGAAGCTGCATACTCCACTGACCACTAGGGACTGGATGCTGAATGTACCACCAAGCACCAGGGACTGGATGCTGAATGCACCACTAAGCACCAGGGACTGGATACTGAATATACCACTAAGCACCAAGGACTGGATGCTGATAGTACCACGAAGCACCAGGGACTGGACGCTGAATGTACCACTAAACACCAGGGACTGGATGCTGAATGTACCACTAAGCACCAGGGACTGGACGCTGAATGTACCACTAAGCACCAGGGACTGGATGCTTAATGTACCACTAAGCACCAGGGACTGGATGCTGAATGTACCACTAAGCACCAGGGACTGGATGCTGAATGTACCACTAAGCACCAGGGACTGGATGCTGAATGTACCACTAAGCACCAGGGACTGGATGCTGAATGTACCACTAAGCGCCAGGGACTGGACACTGAATGTACCACTAAGCACCAGGGACTGGACGCTGAATGTACCACTAAGCGCCAGGGACTGGACGCTGAATGTACCACTAAGCGCCAGGGACTGGATGCTGAATGTACCACTAAGCACCAGGGACTGGATGCTGAATGTACCACTAAGCGCCAGGGACTGGATGCTGAATGTACCACTAAGCGCCAGGGACTGGATGCTGAATGTACCACTAAGCGCCAGGGACTGGATGCTGAATATACCACTAAGCACCAGGGACTGGATGCTGAATGTACCACTAAGCGCCAGGGACTGGATGCTGAATGTACCACTAAGCGCCAGGGACTGGATGCTGAATGTACCACTAAGCGCCAGGGACTGGATGCTGAATGTACCACTAAGCACCAGGGACTGGATGCTGAATGTACCACTAAGCACCAGGGACTGGATGCTGAATGTACCACTAAGCGCCAGGGACTGGACGCTGAATGTACCACCAAGCACCAGGGACTGGATGCTGAATGCACCACTAAGCCCCAGGGACTGGATACTGAATATACCACTAAGCACCAAGGACTGGATGCTGATAGTACCACGAAGCACCAGGGACTGGACGCTGAATGTACCACTAAACACCAGGGACTGGATGCTGAATGTACCACTAAGCACCAGGGACTGGACGCTGAATGTACCACTAAGCACCAGGGACTGGATGCTTAATGTACCACTAAGCACCAGGGACTGGATGCTGAATGTACCACTAAGCACCAGGGACTGGATGCTGAATGTACCACTAAGCACCAGGGACTGGATGCTGAATGTACCACTAAGCGCCAGGGACTGGACGCTGAATGTACCACTAAGCACCAGGGACTGGATGCTGAATGTACCACTAAGCGCCAGGGACTGGATGCTGAATGTACCACTAAGCGCCAGGGACTGGATGCTGAATGTACCACTAAGCACCAGGGACTGGATGCTGAATGTACCACTAAGCGCCAGGGACTGGATGCTGAATGTACCACTAAACACCAGGGACTGGATGCTGAATGTACCACTAAGCACCAGGGACTGGATGCTGAATGTACCACTAAGCACCAGGGACTGGATGCTGAATGTACCACTAAGCTCCAGGGACTGGATGCTGAATGTACCACTAAGCGCCAGGGACTGGACGCTGAATGTACCACTAAGCGCCAGGGACTGGACGCTGAATGTACCACTAAGCGCCAGGGACTGCACGCTGAATGTACCACTAAGCGCCAGGGACTGGGTGCTGAATGTACCACTAAGCACCAGGGACTGGATGCTGAATGTACCACTAAGCACCAGGGACTGGTCGCTGAATGTACCACTAAGCACCAGGGACTGGACGCTGAATGTACCACTAAGCACCAGGGACTGGATGCTGAATGCACCACTAAGCACCAGGGACTGGATGCTGAATGTACCACTAAGCGCCAGGGACTGGATGCTGAATGTACCACTAAGCACCAGGGACTGGATGCTGAATGTACCACTAAGCACCAGGGACTGGACGCTGAATGTACCACTAAGCACCAGGGACTGGATGCTGAATGTACCATTAAGCACCAGGGACTGGATGCTGAATGTACCACTAAGCACCAGGGACTGGACGCTGAATGTACCACTAAGCACCAGGGACTGGATGCTGAATGTACCACTAAGCACCAGGGACTGGATGCTGAATGTACCACTAAGCACCAGGGACTCGATGCTGAACGTACCACTAAGCACCAGGGACTGGATGCTGAATGTACCACTAAGCACCAGGGACTGGATGCTGAATGTACCACTAAGCACCAGGGACTAGATGCTAAATGTACCACTAAGCACCAGGCACTGGATGCTAAATGTACCACTAAGCACCAGGGACTGGATGCTAAATGTACCACTAAGCACCAGGGACTGGACGCTGAATCTTACAGTAGCCACTAGAGACTGCACACTGAATATTTCACTAACCACCAGGGACTAAACACTGTTCCACTATCCACCAGGGCCTTGATGCTGAATGATCCAATAACCAGAATGGAGTAGACACCAAAGCTTCCACTGAGCCCCAGGCAGGACGCTGAATGATCAACTAGCCACCAGGACTGTAACTGCAGCATTGTGACTGCAGCTCTGGATGTGACTGGAGTATCAGACAGGCTATAATGCACTTCCTCTCATCAGGCACAGACCCCGCTAACTCTTGAAGTGAGGGCTGTCACGGGCTTGTAATTAGTGGCGCCATAGTAACCTGCGCCTCCAGGTGACACATACCGGGGCGGCAGCCAAGTGTTCAGAAGATTAATATCGGGTTACCGGTGACAATGGAACAATCACACGGAAACATTTCATAAAGACAAACAATGAAGACGACTGCGGGGTCACGTGACCCGAATGTTGTTACTGTTACCTACATGGGGGATGGGGCGGCCGTCACGCGTGTAACGTGTAACAGGATGATTACTGCATGGTAATATTAGGAGTGAATGAGATCAAATAAATGGACAAAAAATGGCGCAATCACCTTATTACATATGGTGAAGCTTTCAGAAGAGCGCCGGTATATAATCACCCCGATGTCCGGCAGCCGCCGGGGGGATCACCAGGTCAGAAGACTCGCTGCACGTCCTGTTCTGTTCAATCACCCGTTATTTTCTATGAGAGCGAGAAAAATAACCGCATCGACTCCGATACCGGGCGAGCGGCGTGCGGAGAGACAGTAACATAGTTTACTATTGGAACCCCAAACCATTTGTATCAGATTTACACTAATTGTCAAAACTAATCCCTCCGCTAGAAGGAGTATATATATATATGTGTGATTGTAACATCGATGTAAGTGAGTACAGTATCAGAGCAAAAGGATCATTTATTGTGGAGAGCCGACCCCTTGTAGGGAGGCTCTAGTACCCTGTTGTACTGCCTCTAGCTTGGATACAAGATGTAATATGGGCGGGCATGGAGGCTCCAGTACCCTGTTGTACCGCCTGTAGCATGGATACAAGATGTGATACAGGTGGGCATGGAGGCTCTAGTACAATGTTGTACCACCTCTAGCTTGGATACAAGATGTGATACAGGCAGGCATGGAGGCTCTAGTACCCTGTTGTACGGCCTCTAGCTTGGATACAAGATGTGATACAGGTGGGCATGGAGGCTCTAGTACCCTGTTGTACCGCCTCTAGCTTGGATATAAGATGTGATACAGGCGGGCATGGAGGCTCTAGTACAATGTTGTACCACCTCTAGCTTGGATACAAGATGTGATACGGGCAGGCATGGAGGCTCTAGTACCCTGTTGTACCGCCTCTAGCTTGGATATAAGATGTGATACAGGCGGGCATGGAGGCTCTAGTACAATGTTGTACCACCTCTAGCTTGGATACAAGATGTGATACAGGCAGGCATGGAGGCTCTAGTACAATGTTGTACCACCTCTAGCTTGGATACAAGATGTGATACAGGTGGGCATGGAGGCTCTAGGACCCTGTTGTACCGCCTCAAGCTTGGATACAAGATGTGATACGGGTGGGCATGGAGGCTCTAGTACCCTGTTATACCGCCTCCAGCTTGGATACAAGATGTGATACGGGGCGGGCATGGAGGCTCTAGTACCCTGTTGTACAGCTTCTAGCTTGGATACAAGATGTGATACAGGCAGGCATGGAGGCTCTAGTATCCTGTTGTACCGCCTCTAGCTTGGATACAAGATGTGATACAGGCAGGCATGGAGGCTCTAGTACCCTGTTGTACCGCATCTAGCTTGGATACAAGATGTGATACAGGTGGGCATGGAGGCTCTAGTACCCTGTTGGACCGTCTCTAGCTTGGATACAAGATGTGATACGGGTGGGCATGGAGGCTCTAGTACCCTGTTGTACCGCCTCCAGCTTGGATACAAGATGTGATACGGGGCGGGCATGGAGGCTCTAGTACCCTGTTGTACCGCCTCTAGCTTGGATACAAGTTGTGATACAGGCAGGCATGGAGGCTCTAGTACCCTGTTGTACCACCTCTAGCTTGGATACAAGATGTGATACAGGCGGGCATGGAGGCTCTAGTACCTTGTTGTACTGCCTCTAGCTTGGATACAAGATGTGATACAGGCAGGCATGGAGGCTCTAGTACCCTGTTGTACCACCTCTGGCTTGGATACAAGATGTGATACAGGCAGGCATGGAGGCTCTAGTACAATGTTGTACCACCTCTAGCTTGGATACAAGATGTGATACGGGCAGGCATGGAGGCTCTAGTACCCTGTTGTACCACCTCTAGCTTGGATACAAGATGTGATACAGGCAGGCATGGAGGCTCTAGTACAATGTTGTACCACCTCTAGCTTGGATACAAGATGTGATACAGGTGGGCATGGAGGCTCTAGTACCCTGTTAGACCGTCTCTAGCTTGGATACAAGATGTGATACGGGTGGGCATGGAGGCTCTAGTACCCTGTTATACCGCCTCCAGCTTGGATACAAGATGTGATACGGGGAGGGCATGGAGGCTCTAGTACCCTGTTGTACAGCTTCTAGCTTGGATACAAGATGTGATACCATTGGGCATGCAGGCTCTAGTACCCAGTTGTACCACCTGTAGCTTGGATACAAGATGTAACACGAGTGGGCATGGATGCTCTAGTACCCTGTTGTACCGCCGCTAGTTTGGATACAAGATGTGATACCCGCGGGCATGGAGGCTCTAGTACCCTGTTGTACCGCCTCTAGCTTGGATACAAGATGTGACATGGAGGCTCTAGTACCCTGTTGTACCACCTCTAGCTTGGATACAAACTAGAGGCGGTTCAATTATTTCTCCAGGTGTAATCAGTGTTCCATGGCAGATAAAGGGTTAACATGGCTGTAGGGCACATTGTTCTAACTCATATGGCCCCCTAGTGCTGAGATGCAATACTGCAGCTCTTTACAGATGGGATTCAATAAAGGAGAAAGGAACATCTCTAAGAGCCAAGAGATCTCAGCCTGCACCAACATCCAAGTGCTGCCCCCTAAGGTGACTCCTCCATGGCGTCACTGCTCTTACAGTAAAGAAGCTTTTCTCCTCCGGCCAGAGGGGGCGCTATTCTCTGTCAAGGGCCCCTTACACTGAGCAGATGCTCACAGGGTTTTTGTATGGATTATTTTTATGTGTGTTGACCTAACCCCCCCAATCTCTTCTAGCTGTTCCAGAGAGCACAAGTCCCAGCATGCGCTGGCAGCAGGTGAACGTTCCGTCAAGTGTATGGTCAGGCTCTGGGTAAGTGTCCGTGCCCCCCATCTCTTAGGGACCACCTGAGGATGTGACCGCTCAGTCACTGACTGGAGGGGAGCTATACACTTACTACATCTCTGTAAAGTAAGTGAGCGCTGAGCAGGAGTCCAGCAAGGAAAGGGTGGATGGTGCAGGATGGGGCGGGGGGCGCTGATCTCCGGACCTCCATGAAGACTTCATTCTAAGCAGGAAGCATTTGAACCAAATTAGAGCTAATTCTCAGCTGGTGGGATCCCAACCTCAGGGGCTGCACAGCCGGACCCCCGGGACTCCCATTCACTTCCAGGCCTGAGGGCACTCACCACTGAACTGACCCCTCCTCACAAAAACAAAGACTGCGTCCTGCTTCCCATAGAGGGGTTTGTGGGACTCAGCCCCCTCCCTGGGGTCACCGCACCCTCGGGATTGGTGTAGGAATCGGAAGGGCGAGGTGTGTTATGGCCATCTGATACCTGAGATCCAGGAGCGAGACGTCAGGGATACAGAATAATTATCACTACACGTTGCTGTGACGTTATAAGGTTATAACAGGTGGCGGAGGCAATGGGGAAAGCCTTAAAGAGGCAGTGCAAGTTTTCACCATTTTAAAAAATCTCTACTTTCTTCAGTGAATTTCTGTAAAAGATTCAAATTTGCACCTAAAAGCTGAGTCCCCATCTTGCGCTGATACTTTCCACAGCGGAGGGGTTGTTACAGTTATATCCACTACAGACTATCCTCCGCGAGTTATGGCATCAATCTCACTTTGCTGGCAGTTTACATATTAAGCGCACTGATACATTGTATCAGTCTGGGACTTTCAGGTCACAGAGGATTGCGGTGATACTATTCACTGACATCAAGCAGATATCATAGACAGGACTTAAAAAGTAGATCAGAATTATGGCACATAGTAAAAATTTATGACTGCTCTTACAGTAGAGGCTCCATAGTGTGACCGCTCTTACAGTAGAGCTCCATAGTGTGACCGCTCTTACAGTAGAGCTCCATAGTGTGACCGCTCTTACAGTAGAGCTCCATAGTGTGACCGCTCTTACACTAGAGCTCCATAGTGTGACCGCTCTTACAGTAGAGCTCCATAGTGTGACCGCTCTTACAGTAGAGGCTCCATAGTGTGACCGCTCTTACAGTAGAGGCTCCATAGTGTGACCGCTCTTACAGTAGAGCTCCATAGTGTGACCGCTCTTACAGTAGAGGCTCCATAGTGTAACCGCTCTTACAGTAGAGACTCCATAGTGTGACCCCTCTTACAGTAGAGGCTCCATAGTGTGACCTCTCTTACAGTAGAGCTCCATAGTGTGACCGCTCTTACAGTAGAGCTCCATAGTGTGACCGCTCTTACAGTAGAGCTCCATAGTGTGACCTCTCTTACAGTAGAGCTCCATAGTGTGACCGCTCTTACAGTAGAGAACGCCATAGTGTGACCGCTCTTACAGTAGAGCTCCATAGTGTGACCGCTCTTACAGTAGGGCTCCATAGTGTGACCGCTCTTACAGTAGAGAACGCCATAGTGTGACCGCTCTTACAGTAGAGGCTCCATAGTGTGACCGCTCTTACAATAGAGGCTCCATAGTGTGACCGCTCTTACAGTAGAGACTCCATAGTGTGACCCCTCTTACAGTAGAGGCTCCATAGTGTGACCTCTCTTACAGTAGAGCTCCATAGTGTGACCGCTCTTACAGTAGAGCTCCATAGTGTGACCGCTCTTACAGTAGAGCTCCATAGTGTGACCTCTCTTACAGTAGAGCTCCATAGTGTGACCGCTCTTACAATAGAGAACGCCATAGTGTGACCGCTCTTACAGTAGAGCTCCATAGTGTGACCGCTCTTACAGTAGGGCTCCATAGTGTGACCGCTCTTACAGTAGAGGCTCCATAGTGTGACCGCTCTTACAGTAGAGCTCCATAGTGTGACCGCTCTTACAGTAGAGCTCCATAGTGTGACCGCTCTTACAGTAGAGGCTCCATAGTGTGACCGCTCTTACAGTAGAGACTCCATAGTGTGACCCCTCTTACAGTAGAGGCTCCATAGTGTGACCTCTCTTACAGTAGAGCTCCATAGTGTGACCGCTCTTACAGTAGAGCTCCATAGTGTGACCGCTCTTACAGTAGAGCTCCATAGTGTGACCTCTCTTACAGTAGAGCTCCATAGTGTGACCGCTCTTACAGTAGAGAACGCCATAGTGTGACCGCTCTTACAGTAGAGCTCCATAGTGTGACCGCTCTTACAGTAGGGCTCCATAGTGTGACCGCTCTTACAGTAGAGCTCCATAGTGTGACCGCTCTTACAGTAGAGCTCCATAGTGTGACCGCTCTTACAGTAGAGCTCCATAGTGTGACCGCTCTTACACTAGAGCTCCATAGTGTGACCGCTCTTACAGTAGAGCTCCATAGTGTGACCGCTCTTACAGTAGAGGCTCCATAGTGTGACCGCTCTTACAGTAGAGGCTCCATAGTGTGACCGCTCTTACAGTAGAGCTCCATAGTGTGACCGCTCTTACAGTAGAGGCTCCATAGTGTAACCGCTCTTACAGTAGAGACTCCATAGTGTGACCCCTCTTACAGTAGAGGCTCCATAGTGTGACCTCTCTTACAGTAGAGCTCCATAGTGTGACCGCTCTTACAGTAGAGCTCCATAGTGTGACCGCTCTTACAGTAGAGCTCCATAGTGTGACCTCTCTTACAGTAGAGCTCCATAGTGTGACCGCTCTTACAGTAGAGAACGCCATAGTGTGACCGCTCTTACAGTAGAGCTCCATAGTGTGACCGCTCTTACAGTAGGGCTCCATAGTGTGACCGCTCTTACAGTAGAGAACGCCATAGTGTGACCGCTCTTACAGTAGAGGCTCCATAGTGTGACCGCTCTTACAGTAGAGGCTCCATAGTGTGACCGCTCTTACAGTAGAGACTCCATAGTGTGACCCCTCTTACAGTAGAGGCTCCATAGTGTGACCTCTCTTACAGTAGAGCTCCATAGTGTGACCGCTCTTACAGTAGAGCTCCATAGTGTGACCGCTCTTACAGTAGAGCTCCATAGTGTGACCTCTCTTACAGTAGAGCTCCATAGTGTGACCGCTCTTACAATAGAGAACGCCATAGTGTGACCGCTCTTACAGTAGAGCTCCATAGTGTGACCGCTCTTACAGTAGGGCTCCATAGTGTGACCGCTCTTACAGTAGAGGCTCCATAGTGTGACCGCTCTTACAGTAGAGCTCCATAGTGTGACCGCTCTTACAGTAGAGCTCCATAGTGTGACCGCTCTTACAGTAGAGGCTCCATAGTGTGACCGCTCTTACAGTAGAGACTCCATAGTGTGACCCCTCTTACAGTGGAGGCTCCATAGTGTGACCTCTCTTACAGTAGAGCTCCATAGTGTGACCGCTCTTACAGTAGAGCTCCATAGTGTGACCGCTCTTACAGTAGAGCTCCATAGTGTGACCTCTCTTACAGTAGAGCTCCATAGTGTGACCGCTCTTACAGTAGAGAACGCCATAGTGTGACCGCTCTTACAGTAGAGCTCCATAGTGTGACCGCTCTTACAGTAGGGCTCCATAGTGTGACCGCTCTTACAGTAGAGCTCCATAGTGTGACCGCTCTTACAGTAGAGGCTCCATAGTGTGACCGCTCTTACAGTAGAGCTCCATAGTGTGACCGCTCTTCCAGTAGAGCTCCATAGTATGACCGCTCTTACAGTAGAGGCTCCATAGTGTGACCGCTCTTACAGTAGAGACTCCATAGTGTGACCCCTCTTACAGTAGAGGCTCCATAGTGTGACCTCTCTTACAGTAGAGCTCCATAGTGTGACCGCTCTTACAGTAGAGAACGCCATAGTGTGACCGCTCTTACAGTAGAGCTCCATAGTGTGACCGCTCTTACAGTAGAGGCTCCATAGTGTGACCGCTCGTACAGTAGAGGCTCCATAGTGTGACCGCTGTTACAGTAGAGGCTCCATAGTGTGACCGCTCTTACAGTAGAGGCTCCATAGTGTGACCGCTCTTACAGTAGAGGCTCCATAGTGTGACCGCTCTTACAGTAGAGCACCATAGTGTGACCGCTCTTACAGTAGAGGCTCCATAGTGTGACCGCTCTTACAGTACAGGCTCCATAGTGTGACCGCTCTTACAGTAGACCTCCATAGTGTGACCGCTCTTACAGTAGATGCTCCATAGTGTGACCGCTCTTACAGTAGAGGCTCCATAGTGTGACCGCTCTTACAGTAGAGCACCATAGTGTGACCGCTCTTACAGTAGAGCTCCACAGTGTGACCGCTCTTACAGTAGAGGCTCCATAGTGTGACTGCTCTTACAGTAGAGAGCTCCATAGTGTGACCGCTCTTACAGTAGAGGCTCCATAGTGTGACCGCTCTTACAGTAGAGGCTCCATAGTGTGACCGCTCTTACAGTAGAGGCTCCATAGTGTGACCGCTCTTACAGTAGAGCTCCACAGTGTGACCGCTCTTACAGTAGAGGCTCCATAGTGTGACTGCTCTTACAGTAGAGAGCTCCATAGTGTGACCGCTCTTACAGTAGAGGCTCCATAGTGTGACCGCTCTTACAGTAGAGGCTCCATAGTGTGACCGCTCTTACAGTGGAGGCTCCATAGTGTGACCGCTCTTACAGTAGAGGCTCCATAGTGTGACCGCTCTTACAGTAGAGGCTCCATAGTGTGACCGCTCTTACAGTAGAGGCTCCATAGTGTGACCGCTCTTACAGTAGAGGCTCCATAGTGTGACCACTCTTACAGTAGAGGCTCCATAGTGTGACCGCTCGTACAGTAGAGGCCGCATAGTGTGACCGCTCTTACAGTAGAGGCTCCATAGTGTGACCGCTCTTACAGTAGATAGCTCCATAGTGTGACCGCTCTTACAGTAGAGGCTCCATAGTGTGACCGCTCTTACAGTAGATAGCTCCATAGTGTGACCGCTCTTACAGTAGAGGCTCCATAGTGTGACCGGTCTTACAGTAGAGCTCCATAGTGTGACCGCTCTTACAGTAGAGCTCCATAGTGTGACCGCTCTTACAGTAGAGGCTCCATAGTGTGACCGCTCTTACAGTAGAGGCCGCATAGTGTGACCGCTCTTACAGTAGAGCTCCATAGTGTGACCGCTCTTACAGTAGAGCTCCATAGTGTGACCGCTCTTACAGTAGAGGCTCCATAGTGTGACCGCTCTTACAGTAGAGCTCCATAGTGTTACCGCTCTTACAGTAGAGGCCGCATAGTGTGACCGCTCTTACAGTAGAGCTCCATAGTGTGACCGCTCTTACAGTAGAGGCTCCATAGTGTGACCGCTCTTACAGTAGAGGCCGCATAGTGTGACCGCTCTTACAGTAGAGCTCCATAGTGTGACCGCTCTTACAGTAGATAGCTCCATAGTGTGACCGCTCTTACAGTAGAGGCTCCATAGTGTGACTGCTCTTACAGTAGAGGCTCCATAGTGTGACCGCTCTTACAGTAGAGCTCCATAGTGTGACCGCTCTTACAGTAGAGGCTCCATAGTGTGACCGCTCTTACAGTAGAGGCCGCATAGTGTGACCGCTCTTACAGTAGAGCTCCATAGTGTGACCGCTCTTACAGTAGAGGCTCCATAGTGTGACCGCTCTTACAGTAGAGGCCGCATAGTGTGACCGCTCTTACAGTAGAGCTCCATAGTGTGACCGCTCTTACAGTAGAGCTCCATAGTGTGACCGCTCTTACAGTAGAGGCTCCATAGTGTGACCGCTCTTACAGTAGAGCTCCATAGTGTGACCGCTCTTACAGTAGAGGCTCCATAGTGTGACCGCTCTTACAGTAGAGCTCCATAGTGTGACCGCTCTTACAGTAGAGCTCCATAGTGTGACCGCTCTTACAGTAGAGCTCCATAGTGTGACCGCTCTTACAGTAGAGGCTCCATAGTGTGACCGCTCTTACAGTAGAGCTCCATAGTGTGACCGCTCTTACAGTAGAGCTCCATAGTGTGACCGCTCTTACAGTAGAGGCTCCATAGTGTGACCGCTCTTACAGTAGAGGCTCCATAGTGTGACTGCTCTTACAGTAGAGAGCTCCATACTGTGACCGCTCTTACAGTAGAGCTCCATAGTGTGACCGCTCTTACAGTAGATAGCTCCATAGTGTGACCGCTCTTACAGTAGAGGCTCCATAGTGTGACTGCTCTTACAGTAGAGGCTCCATAGTGTGACCGCTCTTACAGTAGAGCTCCATAGTGTGACCGCTCTTACAGTAGAGGCCGCATAGTGTGACCGCTCTTACAGTAGAGCTCCATAGTGTGACCGCTCTTACAGTAGAGGCTCCATAGTGTGACCGCTCTTACAGTAGAGGCCGCATAGTGTGACCGCTCTTACAGTAGAGCTCCATAGTGTGACCGCTCTTACAGTAGATAGCTCCATAGTGTGACCGCTCTTACAGTAGAGGCTCCATAGTGTGACCGGTCTTACAGTAGAGCTCCATAGTGTGACCGCTCTTACAGTAGAGCTCCATAGTGTGACCGCTCTTACAGTAGAGGCTCCATAGTGTGACCGCTCTTACAGTAGAGGCCGCATAGTGTGACCGCTCTTACAGTAGAGCTCCATAGTGTGACCGCTCTTACAGTAGAGCTCCATAGTGTGACCGCTCTTACAGTAGAGGCTCCATAGTGTGACCGCTCTTACAGTAGAGCTCCATAGTGTTACCGCTCTTACAGTAGAGGCCGCATAGTGTGACCGCTCTTACAGTAGAGCTCCATAGTGTGACCGCTCTTACAGTAGAGGCTCCATAGTGTGACCGCTCTTACAGTAGAGGCCGCATAGTGTGACCGCTCTTACAGTAGAGGCTCCATAGTGTGACCGCTCTTACAGTAGATAGCTCCATAGTGTGACCGCTCTTACAGTAGAGGCTCCATAGTGTGACTGCTCTTACAGTAGAGGCTCCATAGTGTGACCGCTCTTACAGTAGAGCTCCATAGTGTGACCGCTCTTACAGTAGAGGCTCCATAGTGTGACCGCTCTTACAGTAGAGGCCGCATAGTGTGACCGCTCTTACAGTAGAGCTCCATAGTGTGACCGCTCTTACAGTAGAGGCTCCATAGTGTGACCGCTCTTACAGTAGAGGCCGCATAGTGTGACCGCTCTTACAGTAGAGCTCCATAGTGTGACCGCTCTTACAGTAGAGCTCCATAGTGTGACCGCTCTTACAGTAGAGGCTCCATAGTGTGACCGCTCTTACAGTAGAGCTCCATAGTGTGACCGCTCTTACAGTAGAGGCTCCATAGTGTGACCGCTCTTACAGTAGAGCTCCATAGTGTGACCGCTCTTACAGTAGAGCTCCATAGTGTGACCGCTCTTACAGTAGAGCTCCATAGTGTGACCGCTCTTACAGTAGAGGCTCCATAGTGTGACCGCTCTTACAGTAGAGCTCCATAGTGTGACCGCTCTTACAGTAGAGCTCCATAGTGTGACCGCTCTTACAGTAGAGGCTCCATAGTGTGACCGCTCTTACAGTAGAGGCTCCATAGTGTGACTGCTCTTACAGTAGAGAGCTCCATACTGTGACCGCTCTTACAGTAGAGCTCCATAGTGTGACCGCTCTTACAGTAGATAGCTCCATAGTGTGACCGCTCTTACAGTAGAGGCTCCATAGTGTGACTGCTCTTACAGTAGAGGCTCCATAGTGTGACCGCTCTTACAGTAGAGCTCCATAGTGTGACCGCTCTTACAGTAGAGGCTCCATAGTGTGACCGCTCTTACAGTAGAGGCCGCATAGTGTGACCGCTCTTACAGTAGAGCTCCATAGTGTGACCGCTCTTACAGTAGAGGCTCCATAGTGTGACCGCTCTTACAGTAGAGGCCGCATAGTGTGACCGCTCTTACAGTAGAGCTCCATAGTGTGACCGCTCTTACAGTAGATAGCTCCATAGTGTGACCGCTCTTACAGTAGAGGCTCCATAGTGTGACCGCTCTTACAGTAGAGCTCCATAGTGTGACCGCTCTTACAGTAGAGGCTCCATAGTGTGACCGCTCTTACAGTAGAGCTCCATAGTGTGACCGCTCTTACAGTAGAGCTCCATAGTGTGACCGCTCTTACAGTAGAGGCTCCATAGTGTGACCGCTCTTACAGTAGATGCTGCATAGTGTGACCGCTCTTACAGTAGAGCTCCATAGTGTGACTGCTCTTACAGTAGAGAGCTCCATACTGTGACCGCTCTTACAGTAGAGCTCCACAGTGTGACCGCTCTTACAGTAGAGGCTCCATAGTGTGACCGCTCTTACAGTAGAGCTCCACAGTGTGACCGCTCTTACAGTAGAGGCTCCATAGTGTGACCGCTCTTACAGTAGAGGCTCCATAGTGTGACCGCTCTTACAGTAGAGGCTCCATAGTGTGACCGCTCTTACAGTAGAGAGCTCCATAGTGTGACCGCTCTTACAGTAGAGCTCCATAGTGTGACCGCTCTTACAGTAGAGGCTCCATAGTGTGACCGCTCTTACAGTAGAGCTCCATAGTGTGACCGCTCTTACAGTAGAGCTCCATAGTGTGACCGCTCTTACAGTAGAGGCTCCATAGTGTGACCGCTCTTACAGTAGAGGCTCCATAGTGTGACCGCTCTTACAGTAGAGGCTCCATAGTGTGACCGCTCCTACAGTAGAGCTCCATAGTGTGACCGCTCTTACAGTAGAGGCTCCATAGTGTGACCGCTCTTACAGTAGAGGCCGCATAGTGTGACCGCTCTTACAGTAGAGCTCCATAGTGTGACCGCTCTTACAGTAGAGGCTCCATAGTGTGACCGCTCTTACAGTAGAGCTCCATAGTGTGACCGCTCTTACAGTAGAGCTTCATAGTGTGACCGCTCTTACAGTAGAGCTCCATAGTGTGACCGCTCTTACAGTAGAGGCTCCATAGTGTTACCACTCTTACAGTAGAGTCTCCATAGTGTGACCGCTCTTACAGTAGAGGCCCCATAGTGTGACCGCTCTTACAGTAGAGGCCGCATAGTGTGACCGCTCTTACAGTAGAGCTCCATAGTGTGACCGCTCTTACAGTAGAGCTCCATAGTGTGACCGCTCTTACAGTAGAGGCCGCATAGTGTGACCGCTCTTACAGTAGAGGCCGCATAGTGTGACCGCTCTTACAGTAGAGCTCCATAGTGTGACCGCTCTTACAGTAGAGCTCCATAGTGTGACCGCTCTTAGAGTAGAGGCTCCATACTGTGACCGCTCTTACAGTAGAGGCTCCATAGTGTAACCACTCTTACAGTAGGGCTCCATAGTGTGACCGCTCTTACAGTAGAGGCTCCATAGTGTGACCGCTCTTACAGTAGAGCTCCATAGTGTGACCGCTCTTACAGTGGAGGCTCCATAGTGTGACCGCTCTTACAGTAGAGCTCCATAGTGTGACCGCTCTTACAGTAGAGGCTCCATAGTGTGACCGCTCTTACAGTAGAGCTCCATAGTGTGACCGCTCTTACAGTAGAGGGCTGTATAGTGTGACCGCTCTTACAGTAGAGGCTCCATAGTGTGACCGCTCTTACAGTAGAGGCTCCATAGTGTGACCGCTCTTACAGTAGAGCTCCATAGTGTAACCGCTCTTACAGTAGAGGCTCCATAGTGTGATCGCTCTTACAGTAGAGACTCCATAGTGTGACCGCTCTTACAGTAGAGGCTCCATAGTGTGACCGTTCTTACAGTAGAGCTCCATAGTGTGACCGCTCTTACGGTAGAGCTCCATAGTGTGACCGCTCTTACAGTAGAGAGCTCCATAGTGTGACCGCTCTTACAGTAGAGGCTCCATAGTGTGACCGCTCTTACAGTAGAGCTCCATAGTGTGACCGCTCTTACAGTAGAGCTCCATAGTGGGACCGCTCTTACAGTAGAGGCTCCATAGTGTGACCGCTCTTACAGTAGAGGCCGCATAGTGTGACCGCTCTTACATTAGAGCTCCATAGTGTGACCGCTCTTACAGTAGAGCTCCATAGTGGGACCGCTCTTACAGTAGAGGCTCCATAGTGTGACCGCTCTTACAGTAGAGGCCGCATAGTGTGACCGCTCTTACAGTAGAGCTCCATAGTGTGACCGCTCTTACAGTAGAGCTCCATAGTGTGACCGCTCTTAGAGTAGAGGCTCCATACTGTGACCGCTCTTACAGTAGAGGCTCCATAGTGTAACCTCTCTTACAGTAGAGCTCCATAGTGTGACCGCTCTTACAGTAGAGGCTCCATAGTGTGACCGCTCTTACAGTAGAGCTCCATAGTGTGACCGCTCTTACAGTGGAGGCTCCATAGTGTGACCGCTCTTACAGTAGAGCTCCATAGTGTGACCGCTCTTACAGTAGAGGCTCCATAGTGTGACTGCTCTTACAGTAGAGGGCTGTATAGTGTGACCGCTCTTACAGTAGAGGCTCCATAGTGTAACCGCTCTTACAGTAGAGGCTCCATAGTGTGACCGCTCTTACAGTAGAGCTCCATAGTGCAACCGCTCTTACAGTAGAGGCTCCATAGTGTGATCGCTCTTACAGTAGAGACTCCATAGTGTGACCGCTCTTACAGTAGAGGCTCCATAGTGTGACCGCTCTTACAGTAGAGCTCCATAGTGTGACCGCTCTTACGGTAGAGCTCCATAGTGTGACCGCTCTTACAGTAGAGGCTCCATAGTGTGACCTCTCTTACAGTAGAGCTCCATAGTGTGACCACTCTTACAGTAGAGGCTCCATAGTGTGACCGCTCTTACAGTAGAGGCTCCATAGTGTGACCGCTCTTACAGTAGAGGCTCCATAGTGTGACCGCTCTTACAGTAGAGGCTCCATAGTGTGACCGCTCTTACAGTAGAGGCTCCATAGTGTGACCGCTCTTACAGTAGAGGCTCCATAGTGTGACCGCTCTTACAGTAGAGCTCCATAGTGTGACCGCTCTTACAGTAGAGCTCCATAGTGGGACCGCCCTTACAGTAGAGGCTCCATAGTGTGACCGCTCTTACAGTAGAGGCCGCATAGTGTGACCGCTCTTACATTAGAGCTCCATAGTGTGACCGCTCTTACAGTAGAGGCTCCATAGTGTGACCGCTCTTACAGTAGAGCTCCATAGTGTGATCGCTCTTACAATAGGGCTCCATAGTGTGACCGCTCTTACAGTAGAGCTCCATAGTGTGACCGCTCTTACAGTATAGGCTCCATAGTGTGACCGCTCTTACAGTAGAGCTCCATAGTGTGACCGCTCTTACAGTAGAGGCTCCATAGTGTGACCGCTCCTACAGTAGAGCTCCATAGTGTGACCGCTCTTACAGTAGAGGCTCCATAGTGTGACCGCTCTTACAGTAGAGGCCGCATAGTGTGACCGCTCTTACAGTAGAGCTCCATAGTGTGACCGCTCTTACAGTAGAGGCTCCATAGTGTGACCGCTCTTACAGTAGATAGCTCCATAGTGTGACCGCTCTTACAGTAGAGGCTCCATAGTGTGACCGCTCTTACAGTAGAGCTCCATAGTGTGACCGCTCTTACAGTAGAGGCTCCATAGTGTGACCGCTCTTACAGTAGATAGCTCCATAGTGTGACCGCTCTTACAGTAGAGGCTCCATAGTGTGACCGCTCTTACAGTAGAGCTCCATAGTGTGACCGCTCTTACAGTAGAGGCTCCATAGTGTGACTGCTCTTACAGTAGAGAGCTCCATAGTGTGACCGCTTTTACAGTAGAGCTCCATAGTGTGACCGCTCTTACAGTAGAGCTCCATAGTGTGACTGCTCTTACAGTAGAGGCTCCATAGTGTGACCGCTCTTACAGTAGAGGCTCCATAGTGTGACCGCTCTTACAGTAGAGGCTCCATAGTGTGACCGCTTTTACAGTAGAGCTCCATAGTGTGACCGCTCTTACAGTAGAGGCTCCATAGTGTGACCGCTCTTACAGTAGAGCTCCATAGTGTGACCGCTCTTACAGTAGAGGCCCCATAGTGTGACCGCTCTTAGAGTAGAGGCCCCATAGTGTGACCGCTCTTACAGTAGAGCTCCATAGTGTGACAGCTCTTACAGTAGAGGCTCCATAGTGTGACCGCTCTTACAGTAGAGCTCCATAGTGTGACTGCTCTTACAGTAGAGCTCCATAGTGTGACCGCTCTTACAGTAGAGGCTCCACAGTGTGACCGCTCTTACAGTAGAGGCTCCATAGTGTGACCGCTCTTACAGTAGAGGCCCCATAGTGTGACGGCTCTTACAGTAGAGGCTCCATAGTGTGACCGCTCTTACAGTAGAGCTCCATAGTGTGACCGCTCTTACAGTAGAGGCTCCATAGTGTGACCGCTCTTACAGTAGAGCTCCATAGTATGACCGCTCTTACAGTAGAGCTCCATAGTGTGACCGCTCTTACAGTAGAGCTCCATAGTGTGACCGCTCTTACAGTAGAGGCTCCATAGTGTGACCGCTCTTACAGTAGAGCTCCATAGTGTGACCGCTCTTACAGTAGAGGCTCCATAGTGTGACCGCTCTTACAGTAGAGCTCCATAGTGTGACCGCTCTTACAGTAGAGGCTCCATAGTGTGACCGCTCTTACAGTAGAGGCTCCGTAGTGTGACCGCTCTTACAGTAGAGGCTCCATAGTGTGACCGCTCTTACAGTAGAGGCTCCATAGTGTGACAGCTCTTACAGTAGAGGCCCCATAGTGTGACCGCTCTTACAGTAGAGGCTCCATAGTGTGACCGCTCTTACATTAGAGCTCCATAGTGTGACCGCTGTTACAGTAGAGGCTCCATAGTGTGACCGCTTTTACAGTAGAGGCTCCATAGTGTGACCGCTCTTACAGTAGAGGCTCCATAGTGTGATCGCTCTTACAGTAGAGCTCCATAGTGTGACCGCTCTTACAGTAGAAGCTCCATAGTGTGACCGCTCTTACAGTAGAGTCCTCCATAGTGTGACCGCTCTTACAGTAGAGCTCCATAGTGTGACCGCTCTTACAGTAGAGGCTCCATAGTGTGACCGCTCTTACAGTAGAGTCCTCCATAGTGTGACCGCTCTTACAGTAGAGCTCCATAGTGTGACCGCTCTTACAGTAGAGGCTCCATAGTGTGACCGCTCTTACAGTAGAGGCTCCATAGTGTGACCGCTCTTACAGTAGAGGCTCCATAGTGTGACTGCTCTTACAGTAGAGGCTCCATAGTGTGACCGCTCTTACAGTAGAGGCTCCATAGTGTGACCGCTCTTACAGTAGAGAGCTCCATAGTGTGACCGCTCTTACAGTAGAGGCTCCATAGTGTGACCGCTCTTACAGTAGAGGCTCCATAGTGTGACCGCTCTTACAGTAGAGCTCTATAGTGTGACCGCTCTTACAGTAGAGGCTCCATAGTGTGACCGCTCTTACAGTAGAGCTCCATAGTGTGACCGCTCTTACAGTAGAGGCTCCATAGTGTGACCGCTCTTACAGTAGAGCTCCATAGTGTGACCGCTCTTACAGTAGAGGCTCGATAGTGTAACCGTTCTTACAGTAGAGCTCCATAGTGTGACCGCTCTAACAGTAGAGCTCCTTAGTGTGACCGCTCTTACAGTAGGGCTCCATAGTGTGACCGCTCTTATAGTAGAGCTCCATAGTGTGACCGCTCTTACAGTAGAGGCTCCATAGTGTGACCGCTCTTACAGTAGAGGCTCCATAGTGTGACCGCTCTTACAGTAGAGGGCTCTATAGTGTGACCGCTCTTACAGTAGAGGCTCCATAGTGTGACCGCTCTTACAGTGGAGCTCCATAGTGTGACCGCTCTTACAATAGAGGCTCCATAGTGTGACCGCTCTTACAGTAGAGCTCCATAGTGTGACCACTCTTACAGTGAGGCTCCATAGTGTGACCGCTCTTACAGTAGAGGGCTGTATAGTGTGACCGCTCTTACAGTAGAGCTCTATAGTGTGACTGCTCTTACAGTGGAGCTCCATAGTGTGACCGCTCTTACATAAGAGGCTCCATAGTGTGACCGCTCTTACAGTGAGGCTCCATAGTGTGACCGCTCTTACAGTGAGGCTCCATAGTGTGACCGCTCTTACAGTGAGGCTCCATAGTGTGACCGCTCTTACAGTAGAGCTCCATAGTGTGACCGCTCTTACAGTAGAGCTCCATAGTGTGACCGCTCTTACAGTAAAGGCTCCATAGTGTGACCGCTCTTACAGTGAGGCTCCATAGTGTGACCGCTCTTACAGTAGAGCTCCATAGTGTGACCGCTCTTACAGTAGAGGCTCCATAGTGTGACCGCTCTTACAGTAGAGCTCCATAGTGTGACCGCTCTTACAGTAAAGGCTCCATAGTGTGACCGCTTTTACAGTAGAGCTCCATAGTGCGACCGCTTTTACAGTAGAGTTCCATAGTGTGACCGCTCTTACAGTAGAGGCTCCATAGTGTGACCGCTCTTACAGTAGAGGCTCCATAGTGTGACCGCTCTTACAGTAGAGCTCCATAGTGTGACCGCTCTTACAGTAGAAGCTCCATAGTGTGACCGCTCTTACATTAGAGCTCCATAGTGTGACCGCTCTTACAGTAGAGCTCCATAGTGTGACCGCTCTTACAGTAGAGCTCCATAGTGTGACCGCTCTTACAGTAAAGGCTCCATAGTGTGACCGCTTTTACAGTAGAGCTCCATAGTGCGACCGCTTTTACAGTAGAGTTCCATAGTGTGACCGCTCTTACAGTAGAGGCTCCATAGTGTGACCGCTCTTACAGTAGAGGCTCCATAGTGTGACCGCTCTTACAGTAGAGGCTCCATAGTGTGACCGCTCTTACAATAGGGCTCCATAGTGTGACCGCTCTTACAGTAGAGGCTCCATAGTGTGACCGCTCTTACAGTAGAGGCTCCATAGTGTGACCGCTCTTACAGTAGAGCTCCATAGTGTGACCGCTCTTACAGTAGAGCTCCACAGTGTGACCACTCTTACAGTAGAGGCTCCATAGTGTGACCGCTCTTACAGTAGAGCTCCATAGTGTGACCGCTCTTACAGTAGAGGCTCCATAGTGTGACCGCTCTTACAGTAGACGCTCCATAGTGTGACCGCTCTTACAGTAGAGCTCCATAGTGTGACCGCTCTTACAGTAGAGGCTCCATAGTGTGACCGCTCTTACAGTAGAGGCTCCATAGTGTGACCGCTCTTACAGTAGAGCTCCACAGTGTGACCACTCTTACAGTAGAGCTCCATAGTGAGACCACTCTTACAGTAGAGGCTCCATAGTGTGACCGCTCTTACAGTAGAGCTCCACAGTGTGACCACTCTTACAGTAGAGCTCCATAGTGTGACCGCTCTTACAGTAGAGGCTCCATAGTGTGACCACTCTTACAGTAGAGCTCCATAGTGTGACCGCTCTTACAGTAGAGGCTCCATAGTGTGACCGCTCTTACAGTAGAGCGCCATAGTGTGACCGCTCTTATAGTAGAGGCTCCATAGTGTGACCACTCTTACAGTAGAGGCTCCATAGTGTGACCGCGCTTACAGTAGGGCTCCATAGTGTGACCGCTTTTACAGTAGAGCTCCATAGTGTGACCGCTCTTACAGTAGAGGCTCCATAGTGTGACCGCTCTTACAGTAGGGCTCCATAGTGTGACCGCTCTTACAGTAGAGGCTCCATAGTGTGACCGCTCTTACAGTAGGGCTCCATAGTGTGACCACTCTTACAGTAGAGCTCCATAGTGTGACCGCTCTTACAGTAGAGCTCCATAGTGTGACCGCTCTTACAGCAGAGGCTCCATAGTGTGACCGCTCTTACAGTAGAGGCTCCATAGTGTGACCGCTCTTACAGTAGGGCTCCATAGTGTGACCGCTCTTACAGTAGAGCTCCATAGTGTGACCGCTCTTACAGTAGAGGCTCCATAGTGTGACTGCTCTTACAGTAGAGCTCCATAGTGTGACAGCTCTTACAGTAGAGGCCCCATAGTGTGACCGCTCTTACAGTAGAGGCTCCATAGTGTGACCGCTCTTACATTAGAGCTCCATAGTGTGACCGCTCTTACAGTAGAGGCTCCATAGTGTGACCGCTCTTACAGTACAGGCTCCATAGTGTGACCGCTCTTACAGTAGAGCTCAATAGTGTAACCGTTCTTACAGTAGAGCTCCATAGTGTGACCGCTCTTACAGTAGGGCTCCTTAGTGTGACCGTTCTTACAGTAGAGCTCCATAGTGTGACCGCTCTTACAGTAGAGCTCCATAGTGTGACCGCTCTTACAGTAGAGGCTCCATAGTGTGACCGCTCTTACAGTAGGGCTCCATAGTGTGACCGCTCTTATAGTAGAGCTCCATAGTGTGACCGCTCTTACAGTAGAGCTCCATAGTGTGACTGCTCTTACAGTAGAGGCTCCATAGTGTGACTGCTCTTACAGTAGAGGCTCCATAGTGTGACCGCTCTTATAGTAGAGCTCCATAGTGTGACCGCTCTTACAGTAGAGCTCCATAGTGTGACCGCTCTTACAGTAGAGGCTCCATAGTGTGACCGCTCTTACAGTAGGGCTCCATAGTGTGACCGCTCTTATAGTAGAGCTCCATAGTGTGACCGCTCTTACAGTAGAGCTCCATAGTGTGACCGCTCTTACAGTAGAGGCTCCATAGTGTGACCGCTCTTACAGTAGAGCTCCATAGTGTGACCGCTCTTACAGTAGAGCTCCATAGTGTGACCGCTCTTACAGTAGAGCTCCTTAGTGTGACCGCTCTTACAGTAGGGCTCCATAGTGTGACCGCTCTTATAGTAGAGCTCCATAGTGTGACCGCTCTTACAGTAGAGGCTCCATAGTGTGACCGCTCTTACAGTAGAGGCTCCATAGTGTGACCGCTCTTACAGTAGGGCTCCATAGTGTGACCGCTCTTACAGTAAAGGCTCCATAGTGTGACCGCTATTACAGCAGAGCTCCATAGTGTGACCGCTCTTACAGTAGAGCTCCATAGTGTGACCGCTCTTACAGTAGAGCTCCATAGTGTGACTGCTCTTACAGTAGAGGCTCCATAGTGTGACCGCTCTTACAGTAGAGACTCCATAGTGTGACCGCTCTTACAGTAGAGGCTCCATAGTGTGACCGCTCTTACAGTAGAGCTCCATAGTGTGACCGCTCTTACAGTAGAGGCTCCATAGTGTGACCGCTCTTACAGTAGAGGCTCCATAGTGTGACCGCTCTTACAGTAGAGCTCCATGGTGTGACCGCTCTTACAGTAGAAGCTCCATAGTGTGACCGCTCTTACAGTAGAGGCCCCATAGTGTGACCGCTCTTACAGTGAGGCTCCATAGTGTGACCGCTCTTACAGTAGAGGGCTGTATAGTGTGACCGCTCTTACAGTAGAGGCTCCATAGTGTGACCGCTCTTACAGTAGAGCTCCAGAGTGTGACCGCTCTTACAGTAGAGGCTCCATAGTGTGACCGCTCTTACAGCAGAGGCTCCATAGTGTGACCGCTTTTACAGTAGAGCTCCATAGTGTGACTGCTCTTACAGTAGAGGCTCCATAGTGTGACCGCTTTTACAGTAGAGCTCCATAGTGTGACCCCTCTTACAGTAGAGGCTCCATAGTGTGACCGCTATTACAGTAGGGCTCCATAGTGTGACCGCTCTTACAGTAGAAGCTCCATAGTGTGACCGCTCTTACATTAGAGCTCCATAGTGTGACCTCTCTTACAGTAGAGGCTCCATAGTGTGACCGCTCTTACAGTAGAGCTCCATAGTGTGACCGCTCTTACAGTAGAGGCTCCATAGTGTGACCGCTCTTACAGTAGAGGCTCCATAGTGTGACCGCTCTTACAGTAGAGGCTCCATAGTGTGACCGCTCTTACATTAGAGCTCCATAGTGTGACCTCTCTTACAGTAGAGGCTCCATAGTGTGACCGCTCTTACAGTAGAGGCTCCATAGTGTGACCGCTCTTACAATAGGGCTCCATAGTGTGACCGCTCTTACAGTAGAGGCTCCATAGTGTGACCGCTCTTACAGTAGAGGCTCCATAGTGTGACCGCTCTTACAGTAGAGGCTCCATAGTGTGACCGCGCTTACAGTAGGGCTCCATAGTGTGACCGCTCTTACAGTAGAGCTCCATAGTGTGACCGCTCTTACAGTAGAGGCTCCATAGTGTGACCGCTCTTACAGTAGAGGCTCCATAGTGTGACCGCTCTTACAGTAGAGGCTCCATAGTGTGACCGCTCTTACAGTAGGGCTCCATAGTGTGACCGCTCTTACAGTAGAGGCTCCATAGTGTGACCGCTCTTACAGTAGAGCTCCATAGTGTGACCGCTCTTACAGTAGAGGCTCCATAGTGTGACCGCTCTTACAGTAGAGGCTCCATAGTGTGACCGCTCTTACAGTAGAGGCTCCATAGTGTGACCGCTCTTACAGTAGAGGCTCCATAGTGTGACCGCTCTTACAGTAGAGGCTCCATAGTGTGACCGCTCTTACAGTAGAGCTCCATAGTGTGACCGCTCTTACAGTAGAGCTCCATAGTGTGACCGCTCTTACAGTAGAGGCTCCATAGTGTGACCGCTCTTACAGTAGAGGCTCCATAGTGTGACCGCTCTTACAGTAGAGGCTCCATAGTGTGACCGCTCTTACAGTAGAGCTCCATAGTGTGACCGCTCTTACAGTAGATGCTGCATAGTGTGACAGCTGTTACAGTACAGGCTCCATAGTGTGACCGCTCTTACAGTAGATGCTGCATAGTGTGACCGCTGTTACAGTAGAGGCTCCATAGTGTGACCGCTCTTACAGTAGAGGCTCTATAGTGTGACCGCTCTTACAGTAGAGGCTCCATAGTGTGACCGCTCTTACAGTAGAGCTCCATAGTGTGACCGCTCTTACAGTAGAGCTCCATATTGTGACCGCTCTTACAGTGAGGCTCCATAGTGTGACCGCTCTTACAGTAGAGCTCCATATTGTGACCGCTCTTACAGTAGAGGCTCCATAGTGTGACCGCTCTTACAGTAGAGGCTCCATAGTGTGACCGCTCTTACAGTAGAGGATCCATAGTGTGACCGCTCTTACAGTAGAGCTCCATATTGTGACCGCTCTTACAGTAGAGGCTCCATAGTGTGACCGCTCTTACAGTAGAGGATCCATAGTGTGACCGCTCTTACAGTAGAGCTCCATAGTGTGACCGCTCTTACAGTAGAGCTCCATATTGTGACCGCTCTTACAGTGAGGCTCCATAGTGTGACCGCTTTTACAGTAGAGCTCCATATTGTGACCGCTCTTACAGTAGAGGCTCCATAGTGTGACCTCTCTTACAGTAGAGCTCCATAGTGTGACCGCTCTTACAGTAGAGCTCCATAGTGTGACCGCTCTTATAGTAGAGGCTCCATAGTGTGACCGCTCTTACAGTAGAGCTCCATAGTGTGACCGCTCTTACAGTAGAGGCTCCATAGTGTGACCGCTCTTACAGTAGAGCTGCATAGTGTGACCGCTCTTACAGTAGAGGCTCCATAGTGTATCCGCTCTTACAGTAGAGGCTCCATAGTGTGACCGCTCTTAGAGTAGGGCTCCATAGTGTGAACGCTCTTCCAGTAGAGCTCCATAGTGTGAACGCTCTTACAGTAGAGCTCCATAGTGTGAACGCTCTTACAGTAGATCACCATAGTGTGACCGCTCTTACAGAAGTGGCTCCATAGTGTGACCGCTCTTACAGTAGAGGCTCCATAGTGTGACCGCTAATACAGTAGAGGCTCCATAGTGTGACCGCTCTTACAGTAGAGGCTCCATAGTGTGACCGCTCTTACAGTAGAGGCTCCATAGTGTGACCGCTCTTACAGTAGAGCTCCATAGTGTGACCGCTCTTACAGTAGAGGCTCCATAGTGTGACCGCTCTTACAGTAGAGCTCCATAGTGTGACCGCTCTTACAGTAGAGCTCCATAGTGTGACCGCTCTTACAGTAGAGCTCCATAGTGTGACCGCTCTTACAGTAGAGGCTCCATAGTGTGACCGCTCTTACATTAGAGCTCCATAGTGTGACCGCTCTTACAGTAGATGCTCCATAGTGTGATCGCTCTTACAGTAGGGCTCCATAGTGTGACCGCTCTTACAGTAGAGCTCCATAGTGTGACCGCTCTTACAGTAGAGCTCCATAGTGTGACCGCTCTTACAATAGGGCTCCATAGCGTGACCGGTCTTACAGTAGAGGCTCCATAGTGTGACCGCTCTTACAGTAGAGCTCCATAGTGTGACCGCTCTTACAGTAGAGCTCCATAGTGTGACCGCTCTTACAGTAGAGCTCCATAGTGTGACCGCTCTTACAGTAGAGCTCCATAGTGTGACCGCTCTTACAGTAGAGGCTCCATAGTGTGACCGCTCTTACATTAGAGCTCCATAGTGTGACCGCTCTTACAGTAGATGCTCCATAGTGTGATCGCTCTTACAGTAGGGCTCCATAGTGTGACCGCTCTTACAGTAGAGCTCCATAGTGTGACCGCTCTTACAGTAGAGCTCCATAGTGTGACCGCTCTTACAATAGGGCTCCATAGCGTGACCGGTCTTACAGTAAAGGCTCCATAGTGTGACCGCTTTTACAGTAGAGCTCCATAGTGCGACCGCTTTTACAGTAGAGTTCCATAGTGTGACCGCTCTTACAGTAGAGGCTCCATAGTGTGACCGCTCTTACAGTAGAGGCTCCATAGTGTGACCGCTCTTACAGTAGAGGCTCCATAGTGTGACCGCTCTTACAATAGGGCTCCATAGTGTGACCGCTCTTACAGTAGAGGCTCCATAGTGTGACCGCTCTTACAGTAGAGGCTCCATAGTGTGACCGCTCTTACAGTAGAGCTCCATAGTGTGACCGCTCTTACAGTAGAGCTCCACAGTGTGACCACTCTTACAGTAGAGGCTCCATAGTGTGACCGCTCTTACAGTAGAGCTCCATAGTGTGACCGCTCTTACAGTAGAGGCTCCATAGTGTGACCGCTCTTACAGTAGACGCTCCATAGTGTGACCGCTCTTACAGTAGAGCTCCATAGTGTGACCGCTCTTACAGTAGAGGCTCCATAGTGTGACCGCTCTTACAGTAGAGGCTCCATAGTGTGACCGCTCTTACAGTAGAGCTCCACAGTGTGACCACTCTTACAGTAGAGCTCCATAGTGAGACCACTCTTACAGTAGAGGCTCCATAGTGTGACCGCTCTTACAGTAGAGCTCCACAGTGTGACCACTCTTACAGTAGAGCTCCATAGTGTGACCGCTCTTACAGTAGAGGCTCCATAGTGTGACCACTCTTACAGTAGAGCTCCATAGTGTGACCGCTCTTACAGTAGAGGCTCCATAGTGTGACCGCGCTTACAGTAGGGCTCCATAGTGTGACCGCTTTTACAGTAGAGCTCCATAGTGTGACCGCTCTTACAGTAGAGGCTCCATAGTGTGACCGCTCTTACAGTAGGGCTCCATAGTGTGACCGCTCTTACAGTAGAGGCTCCATAGTGTGACCGCTCTTACAGTAGGGCTCCATAGTGTGACCACTCTTACAGTAGAGCTCCATAGTGTGACCGCTCTTACAGTAGAGGCTCCATAGTGTGACCGCTCTTACAGTAGGGCTCCATAGTGTGACCGCTCTTACAGTAGAGCTCCATAGTGTGACCGCTCTTACAGTAGAGGCTCCATAGTGTGACTGCTCTTACAGTAGAGCTCCATAGTGTGACAGCTCTTACAGTAGAGGCCCCATAGTGTGACCGCTCTTACAGTAGAGGCTCCATAGTGTGACCGCTCTTACATTAGAGCTCCATAGTGTGACCGCTCTTACAGTAGAGGCTCCATAGTGTGACCGCTCTTACAGTACAGGCTCCATAGTGTGACCGCTCTTACAGTAGAGCTCAATAGTGTAACCGTTCTTACAGTAGAGCTCCATAGTGTGACCGCTCTTACAGTAGGGCTCCTTAGTGTGACCGTTCTTACAGTAGAGCTCCATAGTGTGACCGCTCTTACAGTAGAGCTCCATAGTGTGACCGCTCTTACAGTAGAGGCTCCATAGTGTGACCGCTCTTACAGTAGGGCTCCATAGTGTGACCGCTCTTATAGTAGAGCTCCATAGTGTGACCGCTCTTACAGTAGAGCTCCATAGTGTGACTGCTCTTACAGTAGAGGCTCCATAGTGTGACCGCTCTTACAGTAGAGGCTCCATAGTGTGACCGCTCTTATAGTAGAGCTCCATAGTGTGACCGCTCTTACAGTAGAGCTCCATAGTGTGACCGCTCTTACAGTAGAGGCTCCATAGTGTGACCGCTCTTACAGTAGGGCTCCATAGTGTGACCGCTCTTATAGTAGAGCTCCATAGTGTGACCGCTCTTACAGTAGAGCTCCATAGTGTGACCGCTCTTACAGTAGAGGCTCCATAGTGTGACCGCTCTTACAGTAGAGCTCCATAGTGTGACCGCTCTTACAGTAGAGCTCCATAGTGTGACCGCTCTTACAGTAGAGCTCCTTAGTGTGACCGCTCTTACAGTAGGGCTCCATAGTGTGACCGCTCTTATAGTAGAGCTCCATAGTGTGACCGCTCTTACAGTAGAGGCTCCATAGTGTGACCGCTCTTACAGTAGAGGCTCCATAGTGTGACCGCTCTTACAGTAGGGCTCCATAGTGTGACCGCTCTTACAGTAAAGGCTCCATAGTGTGACCGCTATTACAGCAGAGCTCCATAGTGTGACCGCTCTTACAGTAGAGCTCCATAGTGTGACCGCTCTTACAGTAGAGCTCCATAGTGTGACTGCTCTTACAGTAGAGGCTCCATAGTGTGACCGCTCTTACAGTAGAGACTCCATAGTGTGACCGCTCTTACAGTAGAGGCTCCATAGTGTGACCGCTCTTACAGTAGAGCTCCATAGTGTGACCGCTCTTACAGTAGAGGCTCCATAGTGTGACCGTTCTTACAGTAGAGCTCCATAGTGTGACCGCTCTTACAGTAGAGGCTCCATAGTGTGACCGCTCTTACAGTAGAGCTCCATGGTGTGACCGCTCTTACAGTAGAAGCTCCATAGTGTGACCGCTCTTACAGTAGAGGCCCCATAGTGTGACCGCTCTTACAGTGAGGCTCCATAGTGTGACCGCTCTTACAGTAGAGGGCTGTATAGTGTGACCGCTCTTACAGTAGAGGCTCCATAGTGTGACCGCTCTTACAGTAGAGCTCCAGAGTGTGACCGCTCTTACAGTAGAGGCTCCATAGTGTGACCGCTCTTACAGCAGAGGCTCCATAGTGTGACCGCTTTTACAGTAGAGCTCCATAGTGTGACCGCTCTTACAGCAGAGGCTCCATAGTGTGACCGCTTTTACAGTAGAGGCTCCATAGTGTGACCGCTCTTACAGTAGAGGCTCCATAGTGTGACCGCTTTTACAGTAGAGCTCCATAGTGTGACCCCTCTTACAGTAGAGGCTCCATAGTGTGACCGCTATTACAGTAGGGCTCCATAGTGTGACCGCTCTTACAGTAGAAGCTCCATAGTGTGACCGCTCTTACATTAGAGCTCCATAGTGTGACCTCTCTTACAGTAGAGGCTCCATAGTGTGACCGCTCTTACAGTAGAGCTCCATAGTGTGACCGCTCTTACAGTAGAGGCTCCATAGTGTGACCGCTCTTACAGTAGAGGCTCCATAGTGTGACCGCTCTTACAGTAGAGGCTCCATAGTGTGACCGCTCTTACATTAGAGCTCCATAGTGTGACCTCTCTTACAGTAGAGGCTCCATAGTGTGACCGCTCTTACAGTAGAGGCTCCATAGTGTGACCGCTCTTACAATAGGGCTCCATAGTGTGACCGCTCTTACAGTAGAGGCTCCATAGTGTGACCGCTCTTACAGTAGAGGCTCCATAGTGTGACCGCTCTTACAGTAGAGGCTCCATAGTGTGACCGCGCTTACAGTAGAGCTCCATAGTGTGACCGCTCTTACAGTAGAGCTCCATAGTGTGACCGCTCTTACAGTAGAGGCTCCATAGTGTGACCGCTCTTACAGTAGAGGCTCCATAGTGTGACCGCTCTTACAGTAGAGGCTCCATAGTGTGACCGCTCTTACAGTAGAGCTCCATAGTGTGACCGCTCTTACAGTAGAGGCTCCATAGTGTGACCGCTCTTACAGTAGAGGCTCCATAGTGTGACCGCTCTTACAGTAGAGGCTCCATAGTGTGACCGCTCTTACAGTAGAGGCTCCATAGTGTGACCGCTCTTACAGTAGAGGCTCCATAGTGTGACCGCTCTTACAGTAGAGCTCCATAGTGTGACCGCTCTTACAGTAGAGCTCCATAGTGTGACCGCTCTTACAGTAGAGGCTCCATAGTGTGACCGCTCTTACAGTAGAGGCTCCATAGTGTGACCGCTCTTACAGTAGAGGCTCCATAGTGTGACCGCTCTTACAGTAGAGCTCCATAGTGTGACCGCTCTTACAGTAGATGCTGCATAGTGTGACAGCTGTTACAGTACAGGCTCCATAGTGTGACCGCTCTTACAGTAGATGCTGCATAGTGTGACCGCTGTTACAGTAGAGGCTCCATAGTGTGACCGCTCTTACAGTAGAGGCTCTATAGTGTGACCGCTCTTACAGTAGAGGCTCCATAGTGTGACCGCTCTTACAGTAGAGCTCCATAGTGTGACCGCTCTTACAGTAGAGCTCCATATTGTGACCGCTCTTACAGTGAGGCTCCATAGTGTGACCGCTCTTACAGTAGAGGCTCCATAGTGTGACCGCTCTTACAGTAGAGCTCCATATTGTGACCGCTCTTACAGTAGAGGCTCCATAGTGTGACCGCTCTTACAGTAGAGGCTCCATAGTGTGACCGCTCTTACAGTAGAGGATCCATAGTGTGACCGCTCTTACAGTAGAGCTCCATATTGTGACCGCTCTTACAGTAGAGGCTCCATAGTGTGACCGCTCTTACAGTAGAGGATCCATAGTGTGACCGCTCTTACAGTAGAGCTCCATAGTGTGACCGCTCTTACAGTAGAGCTCCATATTGTGACCGCTCTTACAGTGAGGCTCCATAGTGTGACCGCTTTTACAGTAGAGCTCCATATTGTGACCGCTCTTACAGTAGAGGCTCCATAGTGTGACCTCTCTTACAGTAGAGCTCCATAGTGTGACCGCTCTTACAGTAGAGCTCCATAGTGTGACCGCTCTTATAGTAGAGGCTCCATAGTGTGACCGCTCTTACAGTAGAGGCTCCATAGTGTGACCGCTCTTACAGTAGAGCTGCATAGTGTGACCGCTCTTACAGTAGAGGCTCCATAGTGTATCCGCTCTTACAGTAGAGGCTCCATAGTGTGACCGCTCTTAGAGTAGGGCTCCATAGTGTGAACGCTCTTCCAGTAGAGCTCCATAGTGTGAACGCTCTTACAGTAGAGCTCCATAGTGTGAACGCTCTTACAGTAGATCACCATAGTGTGACCGCTCTTACAGAAGTGGCTCCATAGTGTGACCGCTCTTACAGTAGAGGCTCCATAGTGTGACCGCTAATACAGTAGAGGCTCCATAGTGTGACCGCTCTTACAGTAGAGGCTCCATAGTGTGACCGCTCTTACAGTAGAGGCTCCATAGTGTGACCGCTCTTACAGTAGAGCTCCATAGTGTGACCGCTCTTACAGTAGAGGCTCCATAGTGTGACCGCTCTTACAGTAGAGCTCCATAGTGTGACCGCTCTTACAGTAGAGCTCCATAGTGTGACCGCTCTTACAGTAGAGCTCCATAGTGTGACCGCTCTTACAGTAGAGGCTCCATAGTGTGACCGCTCTTACATTAGAGCTCCATAGTGTGACCGCTCTTACAGTAGATGCTCCATAGTGTGATCGCTCTTACAGTAGGGCTCCATAGTGTGATCGCTCTTACAGTAGGGCTCCATAGTGTGACCGCTCTTACAGTAGAGCTCCATAGTGTGACCGCTCTTACAGTAGAGCTCCATAGTGTGACCGCTCTTACAATAGGGCTCCATAGCGTGACCGGTCTTACAGTAGAGGCTCCATAGTGTGACCGCTCTTACAGTAGAGCTCCATAGTGTGACCGCTCTTACAGTAGAGGCTCCATAGTGTGACCGCTCTTACAATAGGGCTCCATAGCGTGACCGGTCTTACAGTAGAGGCTCCATAGTGTGACTGCTCTTACAGTAGAGGCTCCATAGTGTGACCGCTCTTACAGTAGAGGCTCCATAGTGTGACCGCTCTTACAATAGGGCTCCATAGTGTGACCGCTCTTACAATAGGGCTCCATAGCGTGACCGGTCTTACAGTAGAGGCTCCACAGTGTGACCGCTCTTACAGTAGAGGCTCCATAGTGTGACCGCTCTTACAGTAGGGGCTCCATAGTGTGACCGCTCTTACAGTAGAGGCTCCATAGTGTGACCGCTGTTACAATAGAGGCTCCATAGTGTGACCGCTCTTACAGTAGAGGCTCCATAGTGTGACCGCTCTTACAGTAGGGGCTCCATAGTGTGACCGCTCTTACAGTAGGGGCTCCATAGTGTGACCGCTCTTACAGTAGAGGCTCCATAGTGTGACCGCTCTTACAGTAGGGGCTCCATAGTGTGACCGCTCTTACAGTAGAGGCTCCATAGTGTGACCGCTGTTACAATAGAGGCTCCATAGTGTGACCGCTTTTACAGTAGAGCTCCATAGCGTGACCGCTCTTACAGTAGAGCTCCATAGTGTGACCGCTCTTACAGTAGAGCTCCATAGTGTGACCGCTCTTACAGTAGAGGCTCCATAGTGTGACCGCTTTTACAGTAGAGCTCCATAGTGTGACCGCTCTTACAGTAGAGGCTCCATAGTGTGACCGCTCTTACAGTAGAGGCTCCATAGTGTGACCGCTGTTACAATAGAGGCTCCATAGTGTGACCGCTCTTACAGTAGAGGCTCCATAGTGTGACCGCTTTTACAGTAGAGCTCCATAGTGTGACCGCTCTTACAGTAGAGGCTCCATAGTGTGACCGCTTTTACAGTAGAGCTCCATAGTGTGACCGCTTTTACAGTAGAGCTCCATAGTGTGACCGCTTTTACAGTAGAGCTCCATAGTGTGACCGCTCTTACAGTAGAGGCTCCATAGTGTGACCGCTCTTACAGTAGAGGCTCCATAGTGTGACCGCTTTTACAGTAGAGCTCCATAGTGTGACCGCTCTTACAGTAGAGGCTCCATAGTGTGACCGCGCTTACAGTAGGGCTCCATAGTGTGACCGCTCTTACAGTAGAGGCTCCATAGTGTGACCGCTCTTACAGTAGGGCTCCATAGTGTGACCGCTCTTACAGTAGAGGCTCCATAGTGTGACCGCTCTTACAGTAGAGCTCCATAGTGTGACCGCTCTTACAGTAGAGCTCCATAGTGTGACCGCTCTTACAGTAGAGGCTCCATAGTGTGACCGCTCTTACAGTAGAGGCTCCATAGTGTGACCGCTCTTACAGTAGAGCTCCATAGTGTGACCGCTCTTACAGTAGAGGCTCCGTAGTGTGACCGCTCTTACAGTAGAGCTCCATAGTGTGACCGCTCTTACAGTAGATGCTGCATAGTGTGATCGCTGTTACAGTAGAGGCTCCATAGTGTGACCGCTCTTACAGTAGAGGCTCCATAGTGTGACCGCTCTTACAGTAGAGCTCCATAGTGTGACCGCTCTTACAGTAGAGGCTCCATAGTGTGACCGCTCTTACAGTAGAGCTCCATAGTGTGACCGCTCTTACAGTAGAGCTCCATAGTGTGACCGCTCTTACAGTAGAGGCTCCATAGTGTGACCGCTCTTACAGTAGAGCTCCATAGTGTGACCGCTCTTACAGTAGAGCTCCATAGTGTGACCGCTCTTACAGTAGAGCTCCATAGTGTGACCGCTCTTACAGTAGAGGCTCCATAGTGTGACCGCTCTTACAGTAGAGCTCCATAGTGTGACCGCTCTTACAGTAGATGCTGCATAGTGTGACCGCTCTTACAGTAGAGGCTCCATAGTGTGACCGCTCTTACAGTAGAGGCTCCATAGTGTGACCGCTCTTACAGTAGAGCTCCATAGTGTGACCGCTCTTACAGTAGAGCTGCATAGTGTGACCGCTCTTACAGTAGAGGCTCCATAGTGTATCCGCTCTTACAGTAGAGGCTCCATAGTGTGACCGCTCTTAGAGTAGGGCTCCATAGTGTGAACGCTCTTCCAGTAGAGCTCCATAGTGTGAACGCTCTTACAGTAGAGCTCCATAGTGTGAACGCTCTTACAGTAGATCACCATAGTGTGACCGCTCTTACAGAAGTGGCTCCATAGTGTGACCGCTCTTACAGTAGAGGCTCCATAGTGTGACCGCTCATACAGTAGAGGCTCCATAGTGTGACCGCTCTTACAGTAGAGGCTCCATAGTGTGACCGCTCTTACAGTAGAGGCTCCATAGTGTGACCGCTCTTACAGTAGAGCTCCATAGTGTGACCGCTCTTACAGTAGAGGCTCCATAGTGTGACCGCTCTTACATTAGAGCTCCATAGTGTGACCGCTCTTACAGTAGAGGCTCCATAGTGTGACCGCTCTTACAATAGGGCTCCATAGCGTGACCGGTCTTACAGTAGAGGCTCCATAGTGTGACTGCTCTTACAGTAGAGGCTCCATAGTGTGACCGCTCTTACAGTAGAGGCTCCATAGTGTGACCGCTCTTACAGTAGAGGCTCCATAGTGTGACCGCTCTTACAATAGGGCTCCATAGCGTGACCGGTCTTACAGTAGAGGCTCCACAGTGTGACCCCTCTTACAGTAGAGGCTCCATAGTGTGACCGCTCTTACAGTAGAGGCTCCATAGTGTGACCGCTTTTACAGTAGAGCTCCATAGTGTGACCGCTCTTACAGTAGAGGCTCCATAGTGTGACCGCTCTTACAGTAGAGCTCCATAGTGTGACCGCTCTTACAGTAGAGGCCCCATAGTGTGACCGCTCTTAGAGTAGAGGCCCCATAGTGTGACCGCTCTTACAGTAGAGGCTCCATAGTGTGACCGCTCTTACAGTAGAGAACGCCATAGTGTGACCGCTCTTACAGTAGAGCTCCATAGTGTGACCGCTCTTACAGTAGAGGCTCCATAGTGTGACCGCTCTTACAGTAGAGGCTCCATAGTGTGAGCGCTCTTACAGTAGAGGCTCCATAGTGTGACCGCTTTTACAGTAGAGCTCCATAGTGTGACCGCTCTTACAGTAGAGGCTCCATAGTGTGACCGCTCTTACAGTAGAGCTCCATAGTGTGACCGCTCTTACAGTAGAGGCCCCATAGTGTGACCGCTCTTAGAGTAGAGGCCCCATAGTGTGACCGCTCTTACAGTAGAGGCTCCATAGTGTGACCGCTCTTACAGTAGAGAACGCCATAGTGTGACCGCTCTTACAGTAGAGCTCCATAGTGTGACCGCTCTTACAGTAGAGGCTCCATAGTGTGACCGCTCTTACAGTAGAGGCTCCATAGTGTGACCGCTCTTACAGTAGGGGCTCCATAGTGTGACCGCTCTTACAGTAGAGCTCCATAGTGTGAGCGCTCTTACAGTAGAGGCTCCATAGTGTGACCGCTCTTACAGTAGAGCTCCATAGTGTGACCGCTCTTACGGTAGAGGCTCCATAGTGTGAGCGCTCTTACAGTAGAGCTCCATAGTGTGACTGCTCTTACAGTAGAGCTCCATAGTGTGACCGCTCTTACAGTAGAGGCTCCATAGTGTGACCGCTCTTACAGTAGAGGCCGCATAGTGTGACCGCTCTTACAGTAGAGCTCCATAGTGTGACCGCTCTTACAGTAGAGGCTCCATAGTGTGACCGCTCTTACAGTAGAGCTCCATAGTGTGACCGCTCTTACAGTAGGGGCTCCATAGTGTGACCGCTCTTACAGTAGAGCTCCATAGTGTGACCGCTCTTACAGTAGAGGCTCCATAGTGTGATCGCTCTTACAGTAGAGCCCCATAGTGTGACCGCTCTTACAGTAGAGGCTCCATAGTGTGACCGCTCTTATAGTAGAGGCTCCATAGTGTGACCGCTCTTACAGTAGAGGCTGCATAGTGTGACCGCTCTTACAGTAGAGCCCCATAGTGTGACCGCTCTTACAGTAGAGGCTCCATAGTGTGACCGCTCTTATAGTAGAGGCTCCATAGTGTGACCGCTCTTACAGTACAGGCTCCATAGTGTGACCGCTCTTACAGTAGAGGGCTGTATAGTGTGACCGCTCTTACAGTAGAGCTCCATAGTGTGACCGCTCTTACAGTAGAGGCTCCATAGTGTGACCGCTCTTACAGTAGAGCCCCATAGTGTGACCGCTCATACAGTAGACGCTCCATAGTGTGACCGCTCTTACAGTAGAGGCTCCATAGTGTGACCGCTCTTACAGTAGAGCTCCATAGTGTGACCGCTCTTACAGTAGAGCGCTGTATAGTGTGACCGCTCTTACAGTAGACCCTCCATAGTGTGACCGCTCTTACAGTAGAGCTCCAAAGTGTGACCGCTCTTACAGTAGAGGCTCCATAGTGTGACCGCTTTTACAGTAGAGCTCCATAGTGTGACCGCTCTTACAGTAGAGGCTCCATAGTGTGACCGCTCTTACAGTAGGGCTCCATACTGTGACCGCTCTTACAGTAGAGGCTCCATAGTGTGACCGCTCTTACAGTAGAGGCTCCATAGTGTGACCGCTCTTACAGTAGAGCTCCATAGTATGACCGCTCTTACAGTAGACCTCTATAGTGTGACCGCTCTTACAGTAGAGGTTCCATAGTGTGACCGCTCTTACAGTAGAGCTCCATAGTGTGACCGCTCTTACAGTAGACGTTCCATAGTGTGACCGCTCTTACAGTAGAGCTCCATAGTGTGACCGCTCTTACAGTAGAGCTCCATAGTGTGACCGCTCTTACAGTAGAGCTCCATAGTGTGACCGCTCTTACAGTAGAGGCTCCATAGTGTGACCGCTTTTACAGTAGAGCTCCATAGTGTGACCGCTCTTACAGTAGAGGCTCCATAGTATGACCGCTCTTACAGTAGAGGCTCCATAGTGTGACCGCTCTTACAGTAGAGGCTCCATAGTGTGACCGCTCTTACAGTAGAGCTCCATAGTGTGATCGCTCTTACAGTAGAGGCTCCATTGTGTGACCGCTCTTACAGTAGAGGCTCCATAGTGTGACCGCTCTTACAGTAGAGGCTCCATAGTGTGACCTCTCTTACAATAGGGCTCCATAGTGTGACCGCTCTTACAGTAGAGGCTCCATAGTGTGACCGCTCTTACAGTAGAGGCTCCATAGTGTGACCGCTCTTACAGTAGAGCTCCATAGTGTGACCGCTCTTACAGTAGAGCTCCACAGTGTGACCGCTCTTACAGTAGAGGCTCCATAGTGTGACCGCTCTTACAGTAGAGCTCCATAGTGTGACCTCTCTTACAGTAGAGCTCCATAGTGTGACCGCTCTTACAGTAGAGCTCCATAGTGTGACCGCTCTTACAGTAGAGGCTCCATAGTGTGACCGCTCTTACAGTAGAGCTCCACAGTGTGACCACTCTTACAGTAGAGCTCCATAGTGTGACCGCTCTTACAGTAGAGGCTCCATAGTGTGACCGCTTTTACAGTAGAGCTCCATAGTGTGACCGCTCTTACAGTAGAGCCTGCATAGTGTGACCGCTCTTACAGTAGGGCTCCATAGTGTGACCGCTCTTATAGTAGAGCTCCATAGTGTGACCGCTCTTACAGTAGAGCTCCATAGTGTGACCGCTCTTACAGTAGAGCTCCATAGTGTGACCGCTCTTACAGTAGAGGCTCCATAGTGTGACCGCTCTTACAGTAGAGCTCCATAGTGTGACCGCTCTTACAGTAGAGGCTCCATAGTGTGACCGCTCTTACAGTAGAGGCTCCATAGTGTGACCGCTCTTACAGTAGAGGCTCCATAGTGTGACTGCTCTTACAGTAGAGCTCCATAGTGTGACCGCTCTTACAGTAGAGGCCCAATAGTGTGAGCGCTCTTACAGTAGAGGCTCCATAGTGTGACCGCTCTTACAGTAGAGGCTCCATAGTGTGACCGCTCTTACAGTAGAGCTCCATAGTGTGACCGCTCTTACAGTAGAGCTCCATAGTGTGACCGCTCTTACAGTAGATGCTCCTTAGTGTGACCGCTCTTACAGTAGATGCTGCATAGTGTGACCGCTGTTACAGTAGAGGCTCCATAGTGTGACCGCTCTTTCAGTAGAGGCTCCATAGTGTGACCGCTCTTACAGTAGAGGATCCATAGTGTGACCGCTCTTACAGTAGAGTTCCATAGTGTGACCGCTCTTACAGTAGAGCTCCATATTGTGACCGCTCTTACAGCAGAGGCTCCATAGTGTGACCGCTCTTACAGTAGAGCTCCATAGTGTGACCGCTCTTACAGTAGAGGCTCCATAGTGTATCCGCTCTTACAGTAGAGGCTCCATAGTGTGACCGCTCTTACAGTAGGGCTCCATAGTGTGAACGCTCTTCCAGTAGAGCTCCATAGTGTGAACGCTCTTACAGTAGAGCTCCATAGTGTGACCGCTCTTACAGTAGAGCTCCATAGTGTGATCGCTCTTACAGTAGAGCTCCATAGTGTGACTGCTCTTACAGTAGAGGCCCCATAGTGTGACCGCTCTTATAGTAGAGGCCCCATAGTGTGACCGCTCTTACAGTAGAGCTCCATAGTGTGACTGCTCTTACAGTAGAGCTCCATAGTGTGACCGCTCTTACAGTAGAGTTCCATAGTGTGACCGCTCTTACAGTAGAGGCTCCATAGTGTGACCGCTCTTACATTAGAGCTCCATAGTGTGACCGCTCTTACAGTAGAGGCTCCATAGTGTGACCGCTCTTACAATAGGGCTCCATAGTGTGACAGCTCTTACAGTAGAGGCCCCATAGTGTGACCGCTCTTACAGTAGAGCTCCATAGTGTGACCGCTCTTACAGTAGAGGCTCCACAGTGTGACCGCTCTTACAGTAGAGGCTCCATAGTGTGACCGCTCTTACAGTAGAGGCCCCATAGTGTGACGGCTCTTACAGTAGAGGCTCCATAGTGTGACCGCTCTTACAGTAGAGCTCCATAGTGTGACCGCTCTTACAGTAGAGCTGCATAGTGTGACCGCTCTTACAGTTGAGGCTCCATAGTGTGTCCGCTCTTACAGTAGAGAGCTCCATAGTGTGACCGCTCTGACAGTAGAGCTCCATAGTGTGAGCGCTCTTACAGTAGAGCTCCATAGTGTGACAGCTCTTACAGTAGAGGCCCCATAGTGTGACCGCTCTTACAGTAGAGGCTCCATAGTGTGACCGCTCTTACATTAGAGCTCCATAGTGTGACCGCTCTTACAGTAGACCTCCATAGTGTGACCGCTCTTACAGTACAGGCTCCATAGTGTGACCGCTCTTACAGTAGACCTCCATAGTGTGACCGCTCTTACAGTACAGGCTCCATAGTGTGACCGCTCTTACAGTAGACCTCCATAGTGTGACCGCTCTTACAGTACAGGCTCCATAGTGTGACCGCTCTTACAGTAGAGGCCCCATAGTGTGACCGCTCTTACAGTAGAGCTCCATAGTGTGACAGCTCTTACAGTAGAGGCCCCATAGTGTGACCGCTCTTAGAGTAGAGGCCCCATAGTGTGACCGCTCTTACAGTAGAGCTCCATAGTGTGACTGCTCTTACAGTAGAGCTCCATAGTGTGACCGCTCTTAGAGTAGAGGCCCCATAGTGTGACCGCTCTTACAGTAGAGCTCCATAGTGTGACCGCTCTTACAGTAGAGGCTCCATAGTGTGACCGCTCTTACAGTAGAGGCCCCATAGTGTGACGGCTCTTACAGTAGAGGCTCCATAGTGTGACCGCTCTTACAGTAGAGCTCCATAGTGTGACCGCTCTTACAGTAGAGCTGCATAGTGTGACCGCTCTTACAGTTGAGGCTCCATAGTGTGACCGCTCTTACAGTAGAGAGCTCCATAGTGTGACCGCTCTTACAGTAGAGCTCCATAGTGTGAGCGCTCTTACAGTAGAGCTCCATAGTGTGGCAGCTCTTACAGTAGAGGCTCCATAGTGTGACCGCTCTTACAGTAGAGCTCCATAGTGTGACCGCTCTTACAGTAGAGGCTCCATAGTGTGAGCGCTCTTACAGTAGACCTCCATAGTGTGACCGCTCTTACAGTAGGGCTCCATAGTGTGACCGCTCTTACAGTACAGGCTCCATAGTGTGACCGCTCTTACAGTAGAGCTCGATAGTGTAACCGTTCTTACAGTAGAGCTCCATAGTGTGACCGCTCTTACAGTAGAGGCTCCATAGTGTGACCGCTCTTACAGTAGAGCTCTATAGTGTGACTGCTCTTACAGTAGAGGCTCCATAGTGTGACCGCTCTTACAGTAGAGGCTCCATAGTGTGACCGCTCTTACAGTAGAGCTCCATAGTGTGACCGCTCTTACAGTAGGGCTCCATAGTGTGACCGCTCTTACAGTAGAGGCTCCATAGTGTGACCGCTCTTACAGTAGAGGCTCCATAGTGTGACCGCTCTTACAGTAGAGGCTCCATAGTGTGACCGCTCTTACAGTAGTGGCTCCATAGTGTGACCGCTCTTACAGTAGAGCTCCATAGTGTGACCGCTCTTACAGTAGAGCTCCATAGTGTGACCGCTGTTACAGTAGAGGCTCCATAGTGTGACCGCTCTTACAGTAGAGGCTCCATAGTGTGACCGCTCTTACAGTAGAGCTCCATAGTGTGACCGCTCTTACAGTAGAGCTCCATAGTGTGACCGCTCTTACAGTAGAGCTCCATAGTGTGACCGCTGTTACAGTAGAGCTCCATAGTGTGACCGCTCTTACAGTAGAGCTCCATAGTGTGACCGCTGTTACAGTAGAGGCTCCATAGTGTGACCGCTCTTACAGTAGAGCTCCATAGTGTGACCGCTGTTACAGTAGAGGCTCCATAGTGTGACCGCTGTTACAGTAGAGGCTCCATAGTGTGACCGCTGTTACAGTAGAGCTCCATAGTGTGACCGCTGTTACAGTAGAGGCTCCATAGTGTGACCGCTCTTACAGTAGAGGCTCCATAGTGTGACCGCTCTTACAGTAGAGCTCCATAGTGTGACCGCTCTTACAGTAGAGGCTCCATAGTGTGACCGCTCTTACAGTAGGGCTCCATAGTGTGACCGCTCTTACAGTAGAGGCTCCATAGTGTGACCGCTCTTACAGTAGAGCTCCATAGTGTGACCGCTCTTACAGTAGAGGCTCCATAGTGTGACCGCTCTTACAGTAGAGCTCCATAGTGTGACCGCTCTTACAGTAGAGGCTCCATAGTGTGACTGCTCTTACAGTAGAGCTCCATAGTGTGACCGCTCTTACAGTAAAGGCTCCATAGTGTGACCGCTCTTACAGTAGAGGCTCCATAGTTTGACCGCTCTTACAGTAGAGGCTCCATAGTGTGACCGCTCTTACAGTAGAGGCTCCATAGTGTGACCGCTCTTACAGTAGAGGCTCCATAGTGTGACCGCTCTTACAGTAGAGGCTCCATAGTGTGACCACTCTTACAGTAGAGCTCCATAGTGTGACCGCTCTTACAGTAGAGGCTCCATAGTGTGACCGCTCTTACAGTAGAGGCTCCATAGTGTGACCGCTCTTACAGTAGAGGCTCCATAGTGTGACCGCTCTTACAGTAGAGCTCCATAGTGTGACCGCTCTTACAGTAGAGGCTCCATAGTGTGACCGCTCTTACAGTAGAGGCTCCATAGTGTGACCGCTCTTACAGTAGAGCTCCATAGTGTGACCGCTCTTACAGTAGAGGCTCCATAGTGTGACCGCTCTTACAGTAGAGCTCCATAGTGTGACCGCTCTTACAGTAGAGGCTCCATAGTGTGACCGCTCTTACAGTAGAGGCTCCATAGTGTGACCGCTCTTACAGTAGAGGCTCCATAGTGTGACCGCTCTTACAGTAGAGCTCCATAGTGTGACCGCTCTTACAGTAGAGGCTCCATAGTGTGACCGCTCTTACAGTAGAGGCTCCATAGTGTGACCGCTCTTACAGTAGAGCTCCATAGTGTGACCGCTCTTACAGTAGAGGCTCCATAGTGTGACCGCTCTTACAGTAGAGCTCCATAGTGTGACCGCTCTTACAGTAGAGGCTCCATAGTGTGACCGCTCTTACAGTAGAGCTCCATAGTGTGACCGCTCTTACAGTAGAGGCTCCATAGTGTGACCGCTCTTACAGTAGAGCTCCATAGTGTGACCGCTCTTACAGTAGAGGCTCCATAGTGTGACCGCTCTTACAGTAGAGGCTCCATAGTGTGACCGCTCTTACAGTAGAGGCTCCATAGTGTGACCGCTCTTACAGTAGAGCTCCATAGTGTGACCGCTCTTACAGTAGAGGCTCCATAGTGTGACCGCTCTTACAGTAGAGGCTCCATAGTGTGACCGCTCTTACAGTAGAGGCTCCATAGTGTGACCGCTCTTACAGTAGAACTCCATAGTGTGACCGCTCTTACAGTAGAGGCTCCATAGTGTGACCGCTCTTACAGTAGAGCTCCATAGTGTGACCGCTCTTACAGTAGAGGCTCCATAGTGTGACCGCTCTTACAGTAGAGCTCCATAGTGTGACCGCTCTTACAGTAGAGCTCCATAGTGTGACCGCTCTTACAGTAGAGGCTCCATAGTTTGACCGCTCTTACAGTAGAGGCTCCATAGTGTGACCGCTCTTACAGTAGAGGCTCCATAGTGTGACCGCTCTTACAGTAGAGGCTCCATAGTGTGACCGCTCTTACAGTAGAGGCTCCATAGTGTGACCGCTCTTACAGTAGAGCTCCATAGTGTGACCGCTCTTACAGTAGAGCTCCATAGTGTGACCGCTCTTACAGTAGAGGCTCCATAGTGTGACCGCTCTTACAGTAGAGGCTCCATAGTGTGACCGCTCTTAGAGTAGAGCTCCATAGTGTGACCGCTCTTACAGTAGAGGCTCCATAGTGTGACCGCTCTTACAGTAGAGGCTCCATAGTGTGACCGCTCTTACAGTAGAGCTCCATAGTGTGACCGCTCTTACAGTAGAGGCTCCATAGTGTGACCGCTCTTACAGTAGAGCTCCATAGTGTGACCGCTCTTACAGTAGAGGCTCCATAGTGTGACCGCTCTTACAGTAGAGCTCCATAGTGTGACCGCTCTTACAGTAGAGGCTCCATAGTGTGACCGCTCTTACAGTAGAGGCTCCATAGTGTGACCGCTCTTACAGTAGAGCTCCATGGTGTGACCGCTCTTACAGTAGAGGCTCCATAGTGTGACCTCTCTTACAGTAGAGGCTCCATAGTGTGACCGCTCTTACAGTAGAGGCTCCATAGTGTGACCGCTCTTACAGTAGAGGCTCCATAGTGTGACCGCTCTTACAGTAGAGGCTCCATAGTGTGACCGCTCTTACAGTAGAGCTCCATGGTGTGACCGCTCTTACAGTAGAGGCTCCATGGTGTGACCGCTCTTACAGTAGAGGCTCCATAGTGTGACCGCTCTTACAGTAGAGGCTCCATAGTGTGACCGCTCTTAGAGTAGAGCTCCATAGTGTGACCGCTCTTACAGTAGAGGCTCCATAGTGTGACCGCTCTTACAGTAGAGGCTCCATAGTGTGACCGCTCTTACAGTAGAGCTCCATAGTGTGACCGCTCTTACAGTAGAGGCTCCATAGTGTGACCTCTCTTACAGTAGAGGCTCCATAGTGTGACCGCTCTTACAGTAGAGCTCCATAGTGTGACCGCTCTTACAGTAGAGGCTCCATAGTGTGACCGCTCTTACAGTAGAGGCTCCATAGTGTGACCGCTCTTACAGTAGAGGCTCCATAGTGTGACCGCTCTTACAGTAGAGGCTCCATAGTGTGACTGCTCTTACAGTAGAGGCTCCATAGTGTGACCGCTCTTACAGTAGAGCTCCATAGTGTGACCGCTCTTACAGTAGAGGCTCCATAGTATGACCGCTCTTACAGTAGAGCTCCATAGTGTGACCGCTCTTACAGTAGAGGCTCCATAGTGTGACCGCTCTTACAGTAGAGGCTCCATAGTGTGACCGCTCTTACAGTAGAGGCTCCAGAGTGTGACCGCTCTTACAGTAGAGGCTCCATAGTGTGACCGCTCTTACAGTAGAGGCTCCATAGTGTGACCGCTCTTACAGTAGAGGCTCCATAGTGTGACCGCTCTTACAGTAGAGCTCCATAGTGTGACCGCTCTTACAGTAGAGCTCCATAGTGTGACCGCTCTTACAGTAGAGGCTCCATAGTGTGACCGCTCTTACAGTAGAGGCTCCATAGTGTGACCGCTCTTACAGTAGAGGCTCCATAGTGTGACCGCTCTTACAGTAGAGCACCATAGTGTGACCGCTCTTACAGTAGAGGCTCCATAGTGTGACCGCTCTTACAGTAGAGGCTCCATAGTGTGATCGCTCTTACAGTAGAGGCTCCATAGTGTGACCGCTCTTACAGTAGAGGCTCCATAGTGTGACCGCTCTTACAGTAGAGGCTCCATAGTGTGACCGCTCTTACAGTAGAGCACCATAGTGTGACCGCTCTTACAGTAGAGGCTCCATAGTGTGACTGCTCTTACAGTACAGGCTCCATAGTGTGACCGCTCTTACAGTAGAGGCTCCATAGTGTGACCGCTCTTACAGTAGAGCTCCATAGTGTGACCGCTCTTACAGTAGAGGCTCCATAGTGTGACCGCTCTTACAGTAGAGGCTCCATAGTGTGACCGCTCTTACAGTAGAGGCTCCATAGTGTGACCGCTATTACAGTAGAGGCTCCATAGTGTGACCGCTCTTACAGTAGAGCTCCATAGTGTGACCGCTCTTACAGTAGAGGCTCCATAGTGTGACCGCTCTTACAGTAGGGCTCCATAGTGTGACCGCTCTTACAGTAGAGGATCCATAGTGTGACCGCTCTTACAGTAGAGCTCCATAGTGTGACCGCTCTTACAGTAGAGCTCCATAGTGTGACCGCTCTTACAGTAGGGCTCCATAGTGTGACCGCTCTTACAGTAGAGGCTCCATAGTGTGACCGCTCTTACAGTAGAGGCTCCATAGTGTGACCTCTCTTACAGTAGAGCTCCATAGTGTGACCGCTCTTACAGTAGAGCTCCATAGTGTGACCGCTCTTACAGTAGAGGCTCCATAGTGTGACCGCTCTTACAGTAGAGCTCCATAGTGTGACCGCTCTTACAGTAGAGGCTCCATAGTGTGACCGCTCTTACAATAGGGCTCCATAGCGTGACCGGTCTTACAGTAGAGGCTCCATAGTGTGACTGCTCTTACAGTAGAGGCTCCATAGTGTGACCGCTCTTACAGTAGAGGCTCCATAGTGTGACCGCTCTTACAATAGGGCTCCATAGCGTGACCGGTCTTACAGTAGAGGCTCCACAGTGTGACCGCTCTTACAGTGAGGCTCCATAGTGTGACCGCTCTTACAGTAGGGCTCCATAGTGTGACCGCTCTTACAGTAGAGGCTCCATAGTGTGACCGCTCTTACAATAGGGCTCCATAGCGTGACCGGTCTTACAGTAGAGGCTCCACAGTGTGACCGCTCTTACAGTGAGGCTCCATAGTGTGACCGCTCTTACAGTAGAGCTCCATAGTGTGACCGCTCTTACAGTAGAGCTCCATAGTGTGACCGCTCTTACAGTAGAGGCTCCATAGTGTGACCGCTCTTACAGTAGAGGCTCCATAGTGTGACCGCTGTTACAATAGAGGCTCCATAGTGTGACCGCTTTTACAGTAGAGCTCCATAGCGTGACCGCTCTTACAGTAGAGCTCCATAGTGTGACCGCTCTTACAGTAGAGCTCCATAGTGTGACCGCTCTTACAGTAGAGGCTCCATAGTGTGATCGCTCTTACAGTAGAGGCTCCATAGTGTGACCGCTCTTACAGTAGAGGCTCCATAGTGTGACCGCTTTTACAGTAGAGCTCCATAGTGTGACCGCTCTTACAGTAGAGGCTCCATAGTGTGACCGCTCTTACAGTAGAGGCTCCATAGTGTGACCGCTGTTACAATAGAGGCTCCATAGTGTGACCGCTCTTACAGTAGAGGCTCCATAGTGTGACCGCTTTTACAGTAGAGCTCCATAGTGTGACCGCTCTTACAGTAGAGGCGCCATAGTGTGACCGCTCTTACAGTAGAGGCTCCATAGTGTGACCGCTCTTACAGTAGAGCTCCATAGTGTGACCGCTTTTACAGTAGAGCTCCATAGTGTGACCGCTCTTACAGTAGAGGCTCCATAGTGTGACCGCGCTTACAGTAGGGCTCCATAGTGTGACCGCTCTTACAGTAGAGGCTCCATAGTGTGACCGCTCTTACAGTAGGGCTCCATAGTGTGACCGCTCTTACAGTAGAGGCTCCATAGTGTGACCGCTCTTACAGTAGAGCTCCATAGTGTGACCGCTCTTACAGTAGAGGCTCCATAGTGTGACCGCTCTTACAGTAGAGGCTCCATAGTGTGACCGCTCTTACAGTAGAGCTCCATAGTGTGACCGCTCTTACAGTAGAGCTCCATAGTGTGACCGCTCTTACAGTAGAGGCTCCGTAGTGTGACCGCTCTTACAGTAGAGCTCCATAGTGTGACCGCTCTTACAGTAGATGCTGCATAGTGTGATCGCTGTTACAGTAGAGGCTCCATAGTGTGACCGCTCTTACAGTAGAGGCTCCATAGTGTGACCGCTCTTACAGTAGATGCTGCATAGTGTGACCGCTCTTACAGTAGAGCTCCATAGTGTGACCGCTCTTACAGTAGAGGCTCCATAGTGTGACCGCTCTTACAGTAGAGCTCCATAGTGTGACCGCTCTTACAGTAGAGCTCCATAGTGTGACCGCTCTTACAGTAGAGGCTCCATAGTGTGACCGCTCTTACAGTAGAGCTCCATAGTGTGACCGCTCTTACAGTAGAGCTCCATAGTGTGACCGCTCTTACAGTAGAGCTCCATAGTGTGACCGCTCTTACAGTAGAGCTCCATAGTGTGACCGCTCTTACAGTAGAGCTCCATAGTGTGACCGCTCTTACAGTAGAGGCTCCATAGTGTGACCGCTCTTACAGTAGAGCTCCATAGTGTGACCGCTCTTACAGTAGATGCTGCATAGTGTGACCGCTCTTACAGTAGAGGCTCCATAGTGTGACCGCTCTTACAGTAGAGGCTCCATAGTGTGACCGCTCTTACAGTAGAGCTCCATAGTGTGACCGCTCTTACAGTAGAGCTCCATAGTGTGACCGCTCTTACAGTAGAGGCTCCATAGTGTGACCGCTCTTACAGTAGATGCTGCATAGTGTGACCGCTGTTACAGTAGAGGCTCCATAGTGTGACCGCTCTTACAGTAGAGAACGCCATAGTGTGACCGCTCTTACAGTAGGGCTCCATAGTGTGACCGCTCTTACAGTAGATGCTGCATAGTGTGACCGCTGTTACAGTAGAGGCTCCATAGTGTGACCGCTCTTACAGTAGAGGCTCCATAGTGTGACCGCTCTTACAGTAGAGGATCCATAGTGTGACCGCTCTTACAGTAGAGCTCCATAGTGTGACCGCTCTTACAGTAGAGCTCCATAGTGTGACCGCTCTTACAGCAGAGGCTCCAAAGTGTGACCGCTCTTACAGTAGAGCTCCATATTGTGACCGCTCTTACAGTAGAGGCTCCATAGTGTGACCTCTCTTACAGTAGAGCTCCATAGTGTGACCGCTCTTACAGTAGAGCTCCATAGTGTGACCGCTCTTACAGTAGAGCTCCATAGTGTGACCGCTCTTACAGTAGAGGCTCCATAGTGTGACCGCTCTTACAGTAGAGCTGCATAGTGTGACCGCTCTTACAGTAGAGGCTCCATAGTGTATCCGCTCTTACAGTAGAGGCTCCGTAGTGTGACCGCTCTTAGAGTAGGGCTCCATAGTGTGAACGCTCTTCCAGTAGAGCTCCATAGTGTGAACGCTCTTACAGTAGAGCTCCATAGTGTGAACGCTCTTACAGTAGATCACCATAGTGTGACCGCTCTTACAGAAGTGGCTCCATAGTGTGACCGCTCTTACAGTAGAGGCTCCATAGTGTGACCGCTCATACAGTAGAGGCTCCATAGTGTGACCGCTCTTACAGTAGAGGCTCCATAGTGTGACCGCTCTTACAGTAGAGGCTCCATAGTGTGACCGCTCTTACAGTAGAGGCTCCATAGTGTGACCGCTCTTACAGTAGAGGCTCCATAGTGTGACCGCTCTTACAGTAGAGCTCCATAGTGTGACCGCTCTTACAGTAGAGGCTCCATAGTGTGACCGCTCTTACATTAGAGCTCCATAGTGTGACCGCTCTTACAGTAGAGGCTCCATAGTGTGACCGCTCTTACAATAGGGCTCCATAGCGTGACCGGTCTTACAGTAGAGGCTCCATAGTGTGACTGCTCTTACAGTAGAGGCTCCATAGTGTGACCGCTCTTACAGTAGAGGCTCCATAGTGTGACCGCTCTTACAGTAGAGGCTCCATAGTGTGACCGCTCTTACAGTAGAGGCTCCATAGTGTGACCGCTCTTACAGTAGAGCTCCATAGTGTGACCGCTCTTACAGTAGATGCTGCATAGTGTGACCGCTCTTACAGTAGAGGCTCCATAGTGTGACCGCTCTTACAGTAGAGGCTCCATAGTGTGACCGCTCTTACAGTAGAGCTCCATAGTGTGACCGCTCTTACAGTAGAGCTCCATAGTGTGACCGCTCTTACAGTAGAGCTCCATAGTGTGACCGCTCTTACAGTAGAGGCTCCATAGTGTGACCGCTCTTACATTAGAGCTCCATAGTGTGACCGCTCTTACAGTAGAGGCTCCATAGTGTGACCGCTCTTACAATAGGGCTCCATAGCGTGACCGGTCTTACAGTAGAGGCTCCATAGTGTGACTGCTCTTACAGTAGAGGCTCCATAGTGTGACCGCTCTTACAGTAGAGGCTCCATAGTGTGACCGCTCTTACAGTAGAGGCTCCATAGTGTGACCGCTCTTACAGTAGAGGCTCCATAGTGTGACCGCTCTTACAGTAGAGCTCCATAGTGTGACCGCTCTTACAGTAGATGCTGCATAGTGTGACCGCTCTTACAGTAGAGCTCCATAGTGTGACCGCTCTTACAGTAGAGGCTCCATAGTGTGACCGCTCTTACAGTAGAGCTCCATAGTGTGACCGCTCTTACAGTAGAGCTCCATAGTGTGACCGCTCTTACAGTAGAGGCTCCATAGTGTGACCGCTCTTACAGTAGATGCTGCATAGTATGACCGCTGTTACAGTAGAGGCTCCATAGTGTGACCGCTCTTACAGTAGAGAACGCCATAGTGTGACCGCTCTTACAGTAGGGCTCCATAGTGTGACCGCTCTTACAGTAGATGCTGCATAGTGTGACCGCTGTTACAGTAGAGGCTCCATAGTGTGACCGCTCTTACAGTAGAGGCTCCATAGTGTGACCGCTCTTACAGTAGAGGATCCATAGTGTGACCGCTCTTACAGTAGAGCTCTATAGTGTGACCGCTCTTACAGTAGAGCTCCATATTGTGACCGCTCTTACAGCAGAGGCTCCAAAGTGTGACCGCTCTTACAGTAGAGCTCCATATTGTGACCGCTCTTACAGTAGAGGCTCCATAGTGTGACCTCTCTTACAGTAGAGCTCCATAGTGTGACCGCTCTTACAGTAGAGCTCCATAGTGTGACCGCTCTTACAGTAGAGCTCCATAGTGTGACCGCTCTTACAGTAGAGGCTCCATAGTGTGACCGCTCTTACAGTAGAGCTGCATAGTGTGACCGCTCTTACAGTAGAGGCTCCATAGTGTATCCGCTCTTACAGTAGAGGCTCCATAGTGTGACCGCTCTTAGAGTAGGGCTCCATAGTGTGAACGCTCTTCCAGTAGAGCTCCATAGTGTGAACGCTCTTACAGTAGAGCTCCATAGTGTGAACGCTCTTACAGTAGATCACCATAGTGTGACCGCTCTTACAGAAGTGGCTCCATAGTGTGACCGCTCTTACAGTAGAGGCTCCATAGTGTGACCGCTCATACAGTAGAGGCTCCATAGTGTGACCGCTCTTACAGTAGAGGCTCCATAGTGTGACCGCTCTTACAGTAGAGCTCCATAGTGTGACCGCTCTTACAGTAGAGCTCCATAGTGTGACCGCTCTTACAGTAGAGGCTCCATAGTGTGACCGCTCTTACAGTAGAGCTCCATAGTGTGACCGCTCTTACAGTAGAGGCTCCATAGTGTGACCGCTCTTACATTAGAGCTCCATAGTGTGACCGCTCTTACAGTAGAGGCTCCATAGTGTGACCGCTCTTACAATAGGGCTCCATAGCGTGACCGGTCTTACAGTAGAGGCTCCATAGTGTGACCGCTCTTACAATAGGGCTCCATAGTGTGACTGCTCTTACAGTAGAGGCTCCATAGTGTGACCGCTCTTACAGTAGAGGCTCCATAGTGTGACCGCTCTTACAGTAGAGGCTCCATAGTGTGACCGCTCTTACAGTAGAGGCTCCATAGTGTGACCGCTCTTACAGTAGAGCTCCATAGTGTGACCGCTCTTACAGTAGAGCTCCATAGTGTGACCGCTCTTACAGTAGATGCTGCATAGTGTGACCGCTCTTACAGTAGAGGCTCCATAGTGTGACCGCTCTTACAGTAGAGGCTCCATAGTGTGACCGCTCTTACAGTAGAGCTCCATAGTGTGACCGCTCTTACAGTAGAGCTCCATAGTGTGACCGCTCTTACAGTAGAGGCTCCATAGTGTGACCGCTCTTACAGTAGATGCTGCATAGTGTGACCGCTGTTACAGTAGAGGCTCCATAGTGTGACCGCTCTTACAGTAGAGAACGCCATAGTGTGACCGCTCTTACAGTAGGGCTCCATAGTGTGACCGCTCTTACAGTAGATGCTGCATAGTGTGACCGCTGTTACAGTAGAGGCTCCATAGTGTGACCGCTCTTACAGTAGAGGCTCCATAGTGTGACCGCTCTTACAGTAGAGCTCCATAGTGTGACCGCTCTTACAGTAGAGCTCCATATTGTGACCGCTCTTACAGCAGAGGCTCCAAAGTGTGACCGCTCTTACAGTAGAGCTCCATATTGTGACCGCTCTTACAGTAGAGGCTCCATAGTGTGACCTCTCTTACAGTAGAGCTCCATAGTGTGACCGCTCTTACAGTAGAGCTCCATAGTGTGACCGCTCTTACAGTAGAGGCTCCATAGTGTGACCGCTCTTACAGTAGAGGCTCCATAGTGTGACCGCTCTTACAGTAGAGGCTCCATAGTGTGACCGCTCTTACAGTAGAGCTCCATAGTGTGACCGCTCTTACAGTAGAGGCTCCATAGTGTGACCGCTCTTACAGTAGAGCTCCATAGTGTGACCGCTCTTACAGTAGAGGCTCCATAGTGTGACCGCTCTTACAGTAGAGGCTCCATAGTGTGACCGCTCTTACAGTAGAGGCTCCATAGTGTGACCGCTCTTACAGTAGAGCTCCATAGTGTGACCGCTCTTACAGTAGAGGCTCCATAGTGTGACCGCTCTTACAGTAGAGCTCCATAGTGTGACCGCTCTTACAGTAGAGGCTCCATAGTGTGACCGCTCTTACAGTAGTGGCTCCATAGTGTGACCGCTCTTACAGTAGAGGCTCCATAGTGTGACCGCTCTTACAGTAGAGGCTCCATAGTGTGACCGCTCTTACAGTAGAGCTCCATAGTGTGACCGCTCTTACAGTAGAGGCTCCATAGTGTGACCGCTCTTACAGTAGAGGCTCCATAGTGTGACCGCTCTTACAGTAGAGGCTCCATAGTGTGACCGCTCTTACAGTAGAGGCTCCATAGTGTGACCGCTCTTACATTAGAGGCTCCATAGTGTGACCGCTCTTACAGTAGAGGCTCCATAGTGTGACCGCTCTTACAGTAGAGGCTCCATAGTGTGACCGCTCTTACAGTAGAGGCTCCATAGTGTGACCGCTCTTACAGTAGAGGCTCCATAGTGTGACCGCTCTTACAGTAGAGGCTCCATAGTGTGACCGCTCTTACAGTAGAGGCTCCATAGTGTGACCGCTCTTACAGTAGAGCTCCATAGTGTGACCGCTCTTACAGTAGAGCTCCATAGTGTGACCGCTCTTACAGTAGAGGCTCCATAGTGTGACCGCTCTTACAGTAGAGGCTCCATAGTGTGACCGCTCTTACAGTAGGGCTCCATAGTGTGACCGCTCTTACAGTAGAGGCTCCATAGTGTGACCGCTCTTACAGTAGAGCTCCATAGTGTGACCGCTCTTACAGTAGAGGCTCCATAGTGTGACCGCTCTTACAGTAGAGCTCCATAGTGTGACCGCTCTTACAGTAGAGGCTCCATAGTGTGACTGCTCTTACAGTAGAGCTCCATAGTGTGACCGCTCTTACAGTAGAGGCTCCATAGTTTGACCGCTCTTACAGTAGAGGCTCCATAGTGTGACCGCTCTTACAGTAGAGGCTCCATAGTGTGACCGCTCTTACAGTAGAGGCTCCATAGTGTGACCGCTCTTACAGTAGAGGCTCCATAGTGTGACCGCTCTTACAGTAGAGCTCCATAGTGTGACCGCTCTTACAGTAGAGCTCCATAGTGTGACCGCTCTTACAGTAGAGGCTCCATAGTGTGACCGCTCTTACAGTAGAGGCTCCATAGTGTGACCGCTCTTACAGTAGAGGCTCCATAGTGTGACCGCTCTTACAGTAGAGGCTCCATAGTGTGACCGCTCTTACAGTAGAGCTCCATAGTGTGACCGCTCTTACAGTAGAGCTCCATAGTGTGACCGCTCTTACAGTAGAGGCTCCATAGTGTGACCGCTCTTACAGTAGAGGCTCCATAGTGTGACCGCTCTTACAGTAGAGCTCCATAGTGTGACCGCTCTTACAGTAGAGGCTCCATAGTGTGACCGCTCTTACAGTAGAGCTCCATAGTGTGACCGCTCTTACAGTAGAGGCTCCATAGTGTGACCGCTCTTACAGTAGAGCTCCATAGTGTGACCGCTCTTACAGTAGAGGCTCCATAGTGTGACCGCTCTTACAGTAGAGGCTCCATAGTGTGACCGCTCTTACAGTAGAGCTCCATAGTGTGACCGCTCTTACAGTAGAGGCTCCATAGTGTGACCGCTCTTACAGTAGAGGCTCCATAGTGTGACCGCTCTTACAGTAGAGGCTCCATAGTGTGACCGCTCTTACAGTAGAGGCTCCATAGTGTGACCGCTCTTACAGTAGAGCTCCATAGTGTGACCGCTCTTACAGTAGAGCTCCATAGTGTGACCGCTCTTACAGTAGAGCTCCATAGTGTGACCGCTCTTACAGTAGAGGCTCCATAGTGTGACCGCTCTTACAGTAGAGCTCCATAGTGTGACCGCTCTTACAGTAGATGCTGCATAGTGTGACCGCTCTTACAGTAGAGGCTCCATAGTGTGACCGCTCTTACAGTAGAGGCTCCATAGTGTGACCGCTCTTACAGTAGAGCTCCATAGTGTGACCGCTCTTACAGTAGAGCTCCATAGTGTGACCGCTCTTACAGTAGAGCTCCATAGTGTGACCGCTCTTACAGTAGAGGCTCCATAGTGTGACCGCTCTTACAGTAGATGCTGCATAGTGTGACCGCTGTTACAGTAGAGGCTCCATAGTGTGACCGCTCTTACAGTAGAGAACGCCATAGTGTGACCGCTCTTACAGTAGATGCTGCATAGTGTGACTGCTGTTACAGTAGAGGCTCCATAGTGTGACCGCTCTTACAGTAGAGGCTCCATAGTGTGACCGCTCTTACAGTAGAGGATCCATAGTGTGACCGCTCTTACAGTAGAGCTCCATAGTGTGACCGCTCTTACAGTAGAGCTCCATATTGTGACCGCTCTTACAGCAGAGGCTCCAAAGTGTGACCGCTCTTACAGTAGAGCTCCATATTGTGACCGCTCTTACAGTAGAGGCTCCATAGTGTGACCTCTCTTACAGTAGAGCTCCATAGTGTGACCGCTCTTACAGTAGAGCTCCATAGTGTGACCGCTCTTACAGTAGAGCTCCATAGTGTATCCGCTCTTACAGTAGAGGCTCCATAGTGTGACCGCTCTTAGAATAGGGCTCCATAGTGTGAACGCTCTTCCAGTAGAGCTCCATAGTGTGAACGCTCTTACAGTAGAGCTCCATAGTGTGAACGCTCTTACAGTAGATCACCATAGTGTGACCGCTCTTACAGAAGTGGCTCCATAGTGTGACCGCTCTTACAGTAGAGGCTCCATAGTGTGACCGCTCATACAGTAGAGGCTCCATAGTGTGACCGCTCTTACAGTAGAGGCTCCATAGTGTGACCGCTCTTACAGTAGAGGCTCCATAGTGTGACCGCTCTTACAGTAGAGCTCCATAGTGTGACCGCTCTTACAGTAGAGGCTCCATAGTGTGACCGCTCTTACATTAGAGCTCCATAGTGTGACCGCTCTTACAGTAGAGGCTCCATAGTGTGACCGCTCTTACAATAGGGCTCCATAGCGTGACCGGTCTTACAGTAGAGGCTCCATAGTGTGACCGCTCTTACAGTAGAGCTCCATAGTGTGACCGCTCTTACAGTAGAGGCTCCATAGTGTGACCGCTCTTACAGTAGAGGCTCCATAGTGTGACCGCTCTTACAGTAGAGGCTCCATAGTGTGACCGCTCTTACAGTAGAGGCTCCATAGTGTGACCGCTCTTACAGTAGAGGCTCCATAGTGTGACCGCTCTTACAGTAGAGCTCCATAGTGTGACCGCTCTTACAGTAGATGCTGCATAGTGTGACCGCTCTTACAGTAGAGGCTCCATAGTGTGACCGCTCTTACAGTAGAGGCTCCATAGTGTGACCGCTCTTACAGTAGAGCTCCATAGTGTGACCGCTCTTACAGTAGAGCTCCATAGTGTGACCGCACTTACAGTAGAGGCTCCATAGTGTGACCGCTCTTACAGTAGATGCTGCATAGTGTGACCGCTGTTACAGTAGAGGCTCCATAGTGTGACCGCTCTTACAGTAGAGAACGCCATAGTGTGACCGCTCTTACAGTAGGGCTCCATAGTGTGACCGCTCTTACAGTAGATGCTGCATAGTGTGACCGCTGTTACAGTAGAGGCTCCATAGTGTGACCGCTCTTACAGTAGAGGCTCCATAGTGTGACCGCTCTTACAGTAGAGGATCCATAGTGTGACCGCTCTTACAGTAGAGCTCCATAGTGTGACCGCTCTTACAGTAGAGCTCCATATTGTGACCGCTCTTACAGCAGAGGCTCCAAAGTGTGACCGCTCTTACAGTAGAGCTCCATATTGTGACCGCTCTTACAGTAGAGGCTCCATAGTGTGACCTCTCTTACAGTAGAGCTCCATAGTGTGACCGCTCTTACAGTAGAGCTCCATAGTGTGACCGCTCTTACAGTAGAGCTCCATAGTGTGACCGCTCTTACAGTAGAGGCTCCATAGTGTGACCGCTCTTACAGTAGAGCTGCATAGTGTGACCGCTCTTACAGTAGAGGCTCCATAGTGTATCCGCTCTTACAGTAGAGGCTCCATAGTGTGACCGCTCTTAGAGTAGGGCTCCATAGTGTGAACGCTCTTCCGGTAGAGCTCCATAGTGTGAACGCTCTTACAGTAGAGCTCCATAGTGTGAACGCTCTTACAGTAGATCACCATAGTGTGACCGCTCTTACAGAAGTGGCTCCATAGTGTGACCGCTCTTACAGTAGAGGCTCCATAGTGTGACCGCTCATACAGTAGAGGCTCCATAGTGTGACCGCTCTTACAGTAGAGGCTCCATAGTGTGACCGCTCTTACAGTAGAGGCTCCATAGTGTGACCGCTCTTACAGTAGAGCTCCATAGTGTGACCGCTCTTACAGTAGAGGCTCCATAGTGTGACCGCTCTTACATTAGAGCTCCATAGTGTGACCGCTCTTACAGTAGAGGCTCCATAGTGTGACCGCTCTTACAATAGGGCTCCATAGCGTGACCGGTCTTACAGTAGAGGCTCCATAGTGTGACTGCTCTTACAGTAGAGGCTCCATAGTGTGACCGCTCTTACAGTAGAGGCTCCATAGTGTGACCGCTCTTACAGTAGAGGCTCCATAGTGTGACTGCTTTTACAGTAGAGCTCCATAGTGTGACCGCTCTTACAGTAGAGGCTCCATAGTGTGACCGCTCTTACAGTAGAGCTCCATAGTGTGACCGCTCTTACAGTAGAGGCCCCATAGTGTGACCGCTCTTAGAGTAGAGGCCCCATAGTGTGACCGCTCTTACAGTAGAGGCTCCATAGTGTGACCGCTCTTACAGTAGAGAACGCCATAGTGTGACCGCTCTTACAGTAGAGCTCCATAGTGTGACCGCTCTTACAGTAGAGGCTCCATAGTGTGACCGCTCTTACAGTAGAGGCTCCATAGTGTGACCGCTTTTACAGTAGAGCTCCATAGTGTGACCGCTCTTACAGTAGAGGCTCCATAGTGTGACCGCTCTTACAGTAGAGCTCCATAGTGTGACCGCTCTTACAGTAGAGGCCCAATAGTGTGACCGCTCTTAGAGTAGAGGCCCCATAGTGTGACCGCTCTTACAGTAGAGGCTCCATAGTGTGACCGCTCTTACAGTAGAGAACGCCATAGTGTGACCGCTCTTACAGTAGAGCTCCATAGTGTGACCGCTCTTACAGTAGAGGCTCCATAGTGTGACCGCTCTTACAGTAGAGGCTCCATAGTGTGACCGCTCTTACAGTAGGGGCTCCATAGTGTGACCGCTCTTACAGTAGAGCTCCATAGTGTGAGCGCTCTTACAGTAGAGGCTCCATAGTGTGACCGCTCTTACAGTAGAGCTCCATAGTGTGACCGCTCTTACGGTAGAGGCTCCATAGTGTGAGCGCTCTTACAGTAGAGCTCCATAGTGTGACTGCTCTTACAGTAGAGCTCCATAGTGTGACCGCTCTTACAGTAGAGGCTCCATAGTGTGACCGCTCTTACAGTAGAGCTCCATAGTGTGACCGCTCTTACAGTAGGGGCTCCATAGTGTGACCGCTCTTACAGTAGAGCTCCATAGTGTGACCGCTCTTACAGTAGAGGCTCCATAGTGTGACCGCTCTTACAGTAGAGCCCCATAGTGTGACCGCTCTTACAGTAGAGGCTCCATAGTGTGACCGCTCTTATAGTAGAGGCTCCATAGTGTGACCGCTCTTACAGTAGAGCTCCATAGTGTGACCGCTCTTACAGTAGAGCTCCATAGTGTGACCGCTCTTACAGTAGAGGCTGCATAGTGTGACCGCTCTTACAGTACAGGCTCCATAGTGTGACCGCTCTTACAGTAGAGGCTCCATAGTGTGACCGCTCTTACAGTAGAGGCTCCATAGTGTGACCGCTCTTACAGTAGAGCTCCATAGTGTGACCGCTCTTACAGTAGAGGCTCCATAGTGTGACCGCTCTTACAGTAGACCTCCATAGTGTGACCACTCTTACAGTAGAGGCTCCATAGTGTGACCGCTCTTACAGTAGAGCTCCATAGTGTGACCGCTCTTACAGTAGAGGCTCCATAGTGTGACCGCTCTTACAGTAGAGCCCCGTAGTGTGACCGCTCTTACAGTAGAGGCTCCATAGTGTGACCGCTCTTACAGTAGAGGCTCCATAGTGTGACCGCTCATACAGTAGACGCTCCATAGTGTGACCGCTCTTACAGTAGAGGCTCCATAGTGTGACCGCTCTTACAGTAGAGCTCCATAGTGTGACCGCTCTTACAGTAGAGCGCTGTATAGTGTGACCGCTCTTACAGTAGACGCTCCATAGTGTGACCGCTCTTACAGTAGAGCTCCAAAGTGTGACCGCTCTTACAGTAGAGGCTCCATAGTGTGACCGCTTTTACAGTAGAGCTCCATAGTGTGACCGCTCTTACGGTAGAGGCTCCATAGTGTGAGCGCTCTTACAGTAGAGCTCCATAGTGTGACTGCTCTTACAGTAGAGCTCCATAGTGTGACCGCTCTTACAGTAGAGGCTCCATAGTGTGACCGCTCTTACAGTAGAGCTCCATAGTGTGACCGCTCTTACAGTAGGGGCTCCATAGTGTGACCGCTCTTACAGTAGAGCTCCATAGTGTGACCGCTCTTACAGTAGAGGCTCCATAGTGTGACCGCTCTTACAGTAGAGCCCCATAGTGTGACCGCTCTTACAGTAGAGGCTCCATAGTGTGACCGCTCTTATAGTAGAGGCTCCATAGTGTGACCGCTCTTACAGTAGAGCTCCATAGTGTGACCGCTCTTACAGTAGAGCTCCATAGTGTGACCGCTCTTACAGTAGAGGCTGCATAGTGTGACCGCTCTTACAGTACAGGCTCCATAGTGTGACCGCTCTTACAGTAGAGGGCTGTATAGTGTGACCGCTCTTACAGTAGAGGCTCCATAGTGTGACCGCTCTTACAGTAGAGCCCCATAGTGTGACCGCTCTTACAGTAGAGGCTCCATAGTGTGACCGCTCTTACAGTAGAGGCTCCATAGTGTGACCGCTCATACAGTAGACGCTCCATAGTGTGACCGCTCTTACAGTAGAGGCTCCATAGTGTGACCGCTCTTACAGTAGAGCTCCATAGTGTGACCGCTCTTACAGTAGAGCGCTGTATAGTGTGACCGCTCTTACAGTAGACGCTCCATAGTGTGACCGCTCTTACAGTAGAGCTCCAAAGTGTGACCGCTCTTACAGTAGAGGCTCCATAGTGTGACCGCTTTTACAGTAGAGCTCCATAGTGTGACCGCTCTTACAGTAGAGGCTCCATAGTGTGACCGCTCTTACAGTAGGGCTCCATACTGTGACCGCTCTTACAGTAGAGGCTCCATAGTGTGACCGCTCTTACAGTAGAGGCTCCATAGTGTGACCGCTCTTACAGTAGAGCTCCATAGTATGACCGCTCTTACAGTAGACCTCTATAGTGTGACCGCTCTTACAGTAGAGGTTCCATAGTGTGACCGCTCTTACAGTAGAGCTAAATAGTGTGACCGCTCTTACAGTAGACGTTCCATAGTGTGACCGCTCTTACAGTAGAGCTCCATAGTGTGACCGCTCTTACAGTAGAGCTCCATAGTGTGACCGCTCTTACAGTAGAGCTCCATAGTGTGACCGCTCTTACTGTAGAGGCTCCATAGTATGACCGCTCTTACAGTAGAGGCTCCATAGTGTGACCGCTCTTACAGTAGAGGCTCCATAGTGTGACCGCTCTTACAGTAGAGCTCCATAGTGTGACCGCTCTTACAGTAGAGGCTCCATAGTGTGACCGCTCTTACATTAGAGCTCCATAGTGTGACCGCTCTTACAGTAGAGGCTCCATAGTAGAGGCTCCATAGTGTGACCGCTCTTACAGTAGAGGCTCCATAGTGTGACCGCTCTTACAGTAGAGCTCCATAGTGTGACCGCTCTTACAGTAGAGGCTCCATAGTATGACAGCTCTTACAGTAGAGGCTCCATAGTGTGACCGCTCTTACAGTAGAGGCTCCATAGTGTGACCGCTCTTACAGTAGAGCTCCATAGTGTGACCGCTCTTACAGTAGAGGCTCCATAGTGTGACCGCTCTTACATTAGAGCTCCATAGTGTGACCGCTCTTACATTAGGGCTCCATAGCGTGACCGCTCTTACAGTGAGGCTCCATAGTGTGACCGCTCTTACAGTAGAGCTCCATAGTGTGACCGCTCTTACAGTAGAGGCTCCATAGTGTGACCGCTCTTACAATAGGGCTCCATAGCGTGACCGCTCTTACAGTAGAGGCTCCATAGTGTGACCCCTCTTACAGTAGAGGCTCCATAGTGTGACCGCTCTTACAGTAGAGGCTCCATAGTGTGACCGCTGTTACAGTAGAGGCTCCATAGTGTGACCCTTCTTACAGTAGAGGCTCCATAGTGTGACCGCTTTTACAGTAGAGCTCCATAGTGTGACCGCTCTTACAGTAGAGCTCCATAGTGTGACCGCTCTTACAGTAGAGCTCCATAGTGTGACCGCTCTTACAGTAGAGCTCCATAGTGTGACCGCTTTTACAGTAGAGCTCCATAGTGTGACCGCTCTTACAGTAGAGCTCCATAGTGTGACTGCTCTTACAGTAGAGGCTCCATAGTGTGACCGCTCTTACAGTAGAGGCTCCATAGTGTGACCGCTCTTACAGTAGAGGCTCCATAGTGTGACCGCTCTTACAGTAGAGGCTCCATAGTGTGACCGTTCTTACAGTAGAGCTCCATAGTGTGACCGCTCTTACAGTAGAGGCCCCATGGTGTGACCGCTCTTAGAGTAGAGGCCCCATAGTGTGACCGCTCTTACAGTAGAGCTCCATAGTGTGACAGCTCTTACAGTAGAGGCCCCATAGTGTGACCGCTCTTAGAGTAGAGGCCCCATAGTGTGACCGCTCTTACAGTAGAGCTCCATAGTGTGACTGCTCTTACAGTAGAGGCTCCATAGTGTGACCGCTCTTACAGTAGAGGCTCCATAGTGTGACCGCTCTTACAGTAGAGGCTCCATAGTGTGACCGCTCTTACAGTAGAGGCTCCATAGTGTGACCGCTCTTACAGTAGAGGCTCCATAGTGTGACCGCTCTTACAGTAGAGCTCCATAGTGTGACCGCTCTTACAGTAGAGGCTCCATAGTGTGACCGCTCTTACAGTAGAGGCTCCATAGTGTGACCGCTCTTACAGTAGAGGCTCCATAGTGTGACCGCTCTTACAGTAGAGGCTCCATAGTGTGACCGCTCTTACAGTAGAGGCTCCATAGTGTGACCGCTCTTACATTAGAGGCTCCATAGTGTGACCGCTCTTACAGTAGAGGCTCCATAGTGTGACCGCTCTTACAGTAGAGGCTCCATAGTGTGACCGCTCTTACAGTAGAGGCTCCATAGTGTGACCGCTCTTACAGTAGAGGCTCCATAGTGTGACCGCTCTTACAGTAGAGCTCCATAGTGTGACCGCTCTTACAGTAGAGGCTCCATAGTGTGACCGCTCTTACAGTAGAGGCTCCATAGTGTGACCGCTCTTACAGTAGAGCTCCATAGTGTGACCGCTCTTACAGTAGAGGCTCCATAGTGTGACCGCTCTTACAGTAGAGCTCCATAGTGTGACCGCTCTTACAGTAGAGGCTCCATAGTGTGACCGCTCTTACAGTAGAGCTCCATAGTGTGACCGCTCTTACAGTAGAGGCTCCATAGTGTGACCGCTCTTACAGTAGAGGCTCCATAGTGTGACCGCTCTTACAGTAGAGCTCCATAGTGTGACCGCTCTTACAGTAGAGGCTCCATAGTGTGACCGCTCTTACAGTAGAGGCTCCATAGTGTGACCGCTCTTACAGTAGAGGCTCCATAGTGTGACCGCTCTTACAGTAGAGGCTCCATAGTGTGACCGCTCTTACAGTAGAGCTCCATAGTGTGACCGCTCTTACAGTAGAGCTCCATAGTGTGACCGCTCTTACAGTAGAGCTCCATAGTGTGACCGCTCTTACAGTAGAGCTCCATAGTGTGACCGCTCTTACAGTAGAGGCTCCATAGTGTGACCGCTCTTACAGTAGAGGCTCCATAGTGTGACCGCTCTTACAGTAGAGCTCCATAGTGTGACCGCTCTTACAGTAGATGCTGCATAGTGTGACCGCTCTTACAGTAGAGGCTCCATAGTGTGACCGCTCTTACAGTAGAGGCTCCATAGTGTGACCGCTCTTACAGTAGAGCTCCATAGTGTGACCGCTCTTACAGTAGAGCTCCATAGTGTGACCGCTCTTACAGTAGAGGCTCCATAGTGTGACCGCTCTTACAGTAGATGCTGCATAGTGTGACCGCTGTTACAGTAGAGGCTCCATAGTGTGACCGCTCTTACAGTAGAGAACGCCATAGTGTGACCGCTCTTACAGTAGGGCTCCATAGTGTGACCGCTCTTACAGTAGATGCTGCATAGTGTGACCGCTGTTACAGTAGAGGCTCCATAGTGTGACCGCTCTTACAGTAGAGGCTCCATAGTGTGACCGCTCTTACAGTAGAGGATCCATAGTGTGACCGCTCTTACAGTAGAGCTCCATAGTGTGACCGCTCTTACAGTAGAGCTCCATATTGTGACCGCTCTTACAGCAGAGGCTCCAAAGTGTGACTGCTCTTACAGTACAGGCTCCATAGTGTGACCACTCTTACAGTAGAGGCTCCATAGTGTGACCGCTCTTACAGTAGAGCTCCATATTGTGACCGCTCTTACAGTAGAGGCTCCATAGTGTGACCTCTCTTACAGTAGAGCTCCATAGTGTGACCGCTCTTACAGTAGAGCTCCATAGTGTGACCGCTCTTACAGTAGAGCTCCATAGTGTGACCGCTCTTACAGTAGAGGCTCCATAGTGTGACCGCTCTTACAGTAGAGCTGCATAGTGTGACCGCTCTTACAGTAGAGGCTCCATAGTGTATCCGCTCTTACAGTAGAGGCTCCATAGTGTGACCGCTCTTAGAGTAGGGCTCCATAGTGTGAACGCTCTTCCAGTAGAGCTCCATAGTGTGAACGCTCTTACAGTAGAGCTCCATAGTGTGAACGCTCTTACAGTAGATCACCATAGTGTGACCGCTCTTACAGAAGTGGCTCCATAGTGTGACCGCTCTTACAGTAGAGGCTCCATAGTGTGACCGCTCATACAGTAGAGGCTCCATAGTGTGACCGCTCTTACAGTAGAGGCTCCATAGTGTGACCGCTCTTACAGTAGAGGCTCCATAGTGTGACCGCTCTTACAGTAGAGCTCCATAGTGTGACCGCTCTTACAGTAGAGGCTCCATAGTGTGACCGCTCTTACATTAGAGCTCCATAGTGTGACCGCTCTTACAGTAGAGGCTCCATAGTGTGACCGCTCTTACAATAGGGCTCCATAGCGTGACCGGTCTTACAGTAGAGGCTCCATAGTGTGACTGCTCTTACAGTAGAGGCTCCATAGTGTGACCGCTCTTACAGTAGATGCTGCATAGTGTGACCGCTGTTACAGTAGAGGCTCCATAGTGTGACCGCTCTTACAGTAGAGAACGCCATAGTGTGACCGCTCTTACAGTAGGGCTCCATAGTGTGACCGCTCTTACAGTAGATGCTGCATAGTGTGACCGCTGTTACAGTAGAGGCTCCATAGTGTGACCGCTCTTACAGTAGAGAACGCCATAGTGTGACCGCTCTTACAGTAGAGGCTCCATAGTGTGACCGCTCTTACAGTAGAGGCTCCATAGTGTGACCGCTCTTACAGTAGAGGCTCCATAGTGTGACCGCTCTTACAGTAGAGCTCCATAGTGTGACCGCTCTTACAGTAGAGCTCCATAGTGTGACCGCTCTTACAGTAGAGGCTCCATAGTGTGACCGCTCTTACAGTAGATGCTGCATAGTGTGACCGCTGTTACAGTAGAGGCTCCATAGTGTGACCGCTCTTACAGTAGAGAACGCCATAGTGTGACCGCTCTTACAGTAGGGCTCCATAGTGTGACCGCTCTTACAGTAGAGGCTCCATAGTGTGACCGCTGTTACAGTAGAGGCTCCATAGTGTGACCGCTCTTACAGTAGAGGCTCCATAGTGTGACCGCTCTTACAGTAGAGGATCCATAGTGTGACCGCTCTTACAGTAGAGCTCCATAGTGTGACCGCTCTTACAGTAGAGCTCCATATTGTGACCGCTCTTACAGCAGAGGCTCCAAAGTGTGACCGCTCTTACAGTAGAGCTCCATATTGTGACCGCTCTTACAGTAGAGGCTCCATAGTGTGACCTCTCTTACAGTAGAGCTCCATAGTGTGACCGCTCTTACAGTAGAGCTCCATAGTGTGACCGCTCTTACAGTAGAGCTCCATAGTGTGACCGCTCTTACAGTAGAGGCTCCATAGTGTGACCGCTCTTACAGTAGAGCTGCATAGTGTGACCGCTCTTACAGTAGAGGCTCCATAGTGTATCCGCTCTTACAGTAGAGGCTCCATAGTGTGACCGCTCTTAGAGTAGGGCTCCATAGTGTGAACGCTCTTCCAGTAGAGCTCCATAGTGTGAACGCTCTTACAGTAGAGCTCCATAGTGTGAACGCTCTTACAGTAGATCACCATAGTGTGACCGCTCTTACAGAAGTGGCTCCATAGTGTGACCGCTCTTACAGTAGAGGCTCCATAGTGTGACCGCTCATACAGTAGAGGCTCCATAGTGTGACCGCTCATACAGTAGAGGCTCCATAGTGTGACCGCTCTTACAGTAGAGGCTCCATAGTGTGACCGCTCATACAGTAGAGGCTCCATAGTGTGACCGCTCTTACAGTAGAGGCTCCATAGTGTGACCGCTCTTACAGTAGAGGCTCCATAGTGTGACCGCTCTTACAGTAGAGCTCCATAGTGTGACCGCTCTTACAGTAGAGGCTCCATAGTGTGACCGCTCTTACATTAGAGCTCCATAGTGTGACCGCTCTTACAGTAGAGGCTCCATAGTGTGACCGCTCTTAAAATAGGGCTCCATAGCGTGACCGGTCTTACAGTAGAGGCTCCATAGTGTGACTGCTCTTACAGTAGAGGCTCCATAGTGTGACCGCTCTTACAGTAGAGGCTCCATAGTGTGACCGCTCTTACAGTAGAGGCTCCATAGTGTGACCGCTCTTACAATAGGGCTCCATAGCGTGACCGGTCTTACAGTAGAGGCTCCACAGTGTGACCCCTCTTACAGTAGAGGCTCCATAGTGTGACCGCTCTTACAGTAGAGGCTCCATAGTGTGACCGCTTTTACAGTAGAGCTCCATAGTGTGACCGCTCTTACAGTAGAGGCTCCATAGTGTGACCGCTCTTAGAGTAGAGCTCCATAGTGTGACCGCTCTTACAGTAGAGGCCCCATAGTGTGACCGCTCTTAGAGTAGAGGCCCCATAGTGTGACCGCTCTTACAGTAGAGGCTCCATAGTGTGACCGCTCTTACAGTAGAGAACGCCATAGTGTGACCGCTCTTACAGTAGAGCTCCATAGTGTGACCGCTCTTACAGTAGAGGCTCCATAGTGTGACCGCTCTTACAGTAGAGGCTCCATAGTGTGACCGCTTTTACAGTAGAGCTCCATAGTGTGACCGCTCTTACAGTAGAGGCTCCATAGTGTGACCGCTCTTACAGTAGAGCTCCATAGTGTGACCGCTCTTACAGTAGAGGCCCCATAGTGTGACCGCTCTTAGAGTAGAGGCCCCATAGTGTGACCGCTCTTACAGTAGAGGCTCCATAGTGTGACCGCTCTTACAGTAGAGAACGCCATAGTGTGACCGCTCTTACAGTAGAGCTCCATAGTGTGACCGCTCTTACAGTAGAGGCTCCATAGTGTGACCGCTCTTACAGTAGAGGCTCCATAGTGTGACCGCTCTTACAGTAGGGGCTCCATAGTGTGACCGCTCTTACAGTAGAGCTCCATAGTGTGAGCGCTCTTACAGTAGAGGCTCCATAGTGTGACCGCTCTTACAGTAGAGCTCCATAGTGTGACCGCTCTTACGGTAGAGGCTCCATAGTGTGAGCGCTCTTACAGTAGAGCTCCATAGTGTGACTGCTCTTACAGTAGAGCTCCATAGTGTGACCGCTCTTACAGTAGAGGCTCCATAGTGTGACCGCTCTTACAGTAGAGCTCCATAGTGTGACCGCTCTTACAGTAGGGGCTCCATAGTGTGACCGCTCTTACAGTAGAGCTCCATAGTGTGACCGCTCTTACAGTAGAGGCTCCATAGTGTGACCGCTCTTACAGTAGAGCCCCATAGTGTGACCGCTCTTACAGTAGAGGCTCCATAGTGTGACCGCTCTTATAGTAGAGGCTCCATAGTGTGACCGCTCTTACAGTAGAGCTCCATAGTGTGACCGCTCTTACAGTAGAGCTCCATAGTGTGACCGCTCTTACAGTAGAGGCTGCATAGTGTGACCGCTCTTACAGTACAGGCTCCATAGTGTGACCGCTCTTACAGTAGAGGGCTGTATAGTGTGACCGCTCTTACAGTAGAGCTCCATAGTGTGACCGCTCTTACAGTAGAGGCTCCATAGTGTGACCGCTCTTACAGTAGAGCCCCATAGTGTGACCGCTCTTACAGTAGAGGCTCCATAGTGTGACCGCTCTTACAGTAGAGGCTCCATAGTGTGACCGCTCATACAGTAGACGCTCCATAGTGTGACCGCTCTTACAGTAGAGGCTCCATAGTGTGACCGCTCTTACAGTAGAGCTCCATAGTGTGACCGCTCTTACAGTAGAGCGCTGTATAGTGTGACCGCTCTTACAGTAGACGCTCCATAGTGTGACCGCTCTTACAGTAGAGCTCCAAAGTGTGACCGCTCTTACAGTAGAGGCTCCATAGTGTGACCGCTTTTACAGTAGAGCTCCATAGTGTGACCGCTCTTACAGTAGAGGCTCCATAGTGTGACCGCTCTTACAGTAGGGCTCCATACTGTGACCGCTCTTACAGTAGAGGCTCCATAGTGTGACCGCTCTTACAGTAGAGGCTCCATAGTGTGACCGCTCTTACAGTAGAGCTCCATAGTATGACCGCTCTTACAGTAGACCTCTATAGTGTGACCGCTCTTACAGTAGAGGTTCCATAGTGTGACCGCTCTTACAGTAGAGCTAAATAGTGTGACCGCTCTTACAGTAGACGTTCCATAGTGTGACCGCTCTTACAGTAGAGCTCCATAGTGTGACCGCTCTTACAGTAGAGCTCCATAGTGTGACCGCTCTTACAGAAGAGCTCCATAGTGTGACCGCTCTTACTGTAGAGGCTCCATAGTATGACCGCTCTTACAGTAGAGGCTCCATAGTGTGACCGCTCTTACAGTAGAGGCTCCATAGTGTGACCGCTCTTACAGTAGAGCTCCATAGTGTGACCGCTCTTACAGTAGAGGCTCCATAGTGTGACCGCTCTTACATTAGAGCTCCATAGTGTGACCGCTCTTACAGTAGAGGCTCCATAGTAGAGGCTCCATAGTGTGACCGCTCTTACAGTAGAGGCTCCATAGTGTGACCGCTCTTACAGTAGAGCTCCATAGTGTGACCGCTCTTACAGTAGAGGCTCCATAGTATGACAGCTCTTACAGTAGAGGCTCCATAGTGTGACCGCTCTTACAGTAGAGGCTCCATAGTGTGACCGCTCTTACAGTAGAGCTCCATAGTGTGACCGCTCTTACAGTAGAGGCTCCATAGTGTGACCGCTCTTACATTAGAGCTCCATAGTGTGACCGCTCTTACATTAGGGCTCCATAGCGTGACCGCTCTTACAGTGAGGCTCCATAGTGTGACCGCTCTTACAGTAGAGCTCCATAGTGTGACCGCTCTTACAGTAGAGGCTCCATAGTGTGACCGCTCTTACAATAGGGCTCCATAGCGTGACCGCTCTTACAGTAGAGGCTCCATAGTGTGACCCCTCTTATAGTAGAGGCTCCATAGTGTGACCGCTCTTACAGTAGAGGCTCCATAGTGTGACCGCTGTTACAGTAGAGGCTCCATAGTGTGACCCTTCTTACAGTAGAGGCTCCATAGTGTGACCGCTTTTACAGTAGAGCTCCATAGTGTGACCGCTCTTACAGTAGAGCTCCATAGTGTGACCGCTCTTACAGTAGAGCTCCATAGTGTGACCGCTCTTACAGTAGAGCTCCATAGTGTGACCGCTTTTACAGTAGAGCTCCATAGTGTGACCGCTCTTACAGTAGAGGCTCCATAGTGTGACTGCTCTTACAGTAGAGGCTCCATAGTGTGACCGCTCTTACAGTAGAGGCTCCATAGTGTGACCGCTCTTACAGTAGAGGCTCCATAGTGTGACCGCTCTTACAGTAGAGGCTCCATAGTGTGACCGTTCTTACAGTAGAGCTCCATAGTGTGACCGCTCTTACAGTAGAGGCCCCATGGTGTGACCGCTCTTAGAGTAGAGGCCCCATAGTGTGACCGCTCTTACAGTAGAGCTCCATAGTGTGACAGCTCTTACAGTAGAGGCCCCATAGTGTGACCGCTCTTAGAGTAGAGGCCCCATAGTGTGACCGCTCTTACAGTAGAGCTCCATAGTGTGACTGCTCTTACAGTAGAGGCTCCATAGTGTGACCGCTCTTACAGTAGAGCTCCATAGTGTGATCGCTCTTACAGTAGAGCTCCATAGTGTGACTGCTCTTACAGTAGAGGCCCCATAGTGTGACCGCTCTTATAGTAGAGGCCCCATAGTGTGACCGCTCTTACAGTAGAGCTCCATAGTGTGACTGCTCTTACAGTAGAGCTCCATAGTGTGACCGCTCTTACAGTAGAGGATCCATAGTGTGACCGCTCTTACAGTAGAGCTCCATAGTGTGACAGCTCTTACAGTAGAGGCCCCATAGTGTGACCGCTCTTACAGTAGAGCTCCATAGTGTGACAGCTCTTACAGTAGAGGCTCCACAGTGTGACCGCTCTTACAGTAGAGGCTCCATAGTGTGACCGCTCTTACAGTAGAGGCCCCATAGTGTGACGGCTCTTACAGTAGAGGCTCCATAGTGTGACCGCTCTTACAGTAGAGAGCTCCATAGTGTGACCGCTCTTACAGTAGAGGCTCCATAGTGTGACCGCTCTTACAGTAGAGCTGCATAGTGTGACCGCTCTTACAGTAGAGGCTCCATAGTGTGACCGCTCTTACAGTTGAGGCTCCATAGTGTGTCCGCTCTTACAGTAGAGAGCTCCATAGTGTGACCGCTCTGACAGTAGAGCTCCATAGTGTGAGCGCTCTTACAGTAGAGCTCCATAGTGTGACAGCTCTTACAGTAGAGGCCCCATAGTGTGACCGCTCTTACAGTAGAGGCTCCATAGTGTGACCGCTCTTACATTAGAGCTCCATAGTGTGACCGCTCTTACAGTAGACCTCCATAGTGTGACCGCTCTTACAGTAGATGCTGCATAGTGTGACAGCTGTTACAGTACAGGCTCCATAGTGTGACCGCTCTTACAGTAGATGCTGCATAGTGTGACCGCTGTTACAGTAGAGCTCCATAGTGTGACCGCTCTTACAGTAGAGGCTCCATAGTGTGACCGCTCTTACAGTAGAGGCTCCATAGTGTGACTGCTCTTACAGTAGAGCTCCATAGTGTGACCGCTCTTACAGTAGAGGCTCTATAGTGTGACCGCTCTTACAGTAGAGGCTCCATAGTGTGACCGCTCTTACAGTAGAGCTCCATAGTGTGACCGCTCTTACAGTAGAGCTCCATATTGTGACCGCTCTTACAGTGAGGCTCCATAGTGTGACCGCTCTTACAGTAGAGCTCCATATTGTGACCGCTCTTACAGTAGAGGCTCCATAGTGTGACCGCTCTTACAGTAGAGGCTCCATAGTGTGACCGCTCTTACAGTAGAGGATCCATAGTGTGACCGCTCTTACAGTAGAGCTCCATATTGTGACCGCTCTTACAGTAGAGGCTCCATAGTGTGACCGCTCTTACAGTAGAGGATCCATAGTGTGACCGCTCTTACAGTAGAGCTCCATAGTGTGACCGCTCTTACAGTAGAGCTCCATATTGTGACCGCTCTTACAGTGAGGCTCCATAGTGTGACCGCTTTTACAGTAGAGCTCCATATTGTGACCGCTCTTACAGTAGAGGCTCCATAGTGTGACCTCTCTTACAGTAGAGCTCCATAGTGTGACCGCTCTTACAGTAGAGCTCCATAGTGTGACCTCTCTTATAGTAGAGGCTCCATAGTGTGACCGCTCTTACAGTAGAGCTCCATAGTGTGACCGCTCTTACAGTAGAGGCTCCATAGTGTGACCGCTCTTACAGTAGAGCTGCATAGTGTGACCGCTCTTACAGTAGAGGCTCCATAGTGTATCCGCTCTTACAGTAGAGGCTCCATAGTGTGACCGCTCTTAGAGTAGGGCTCCATAGTGTGAACGCTCTTCCAGTAGAGCTCCATAGTGTGAACGCTCTTACAGTAGAGCTCCATAGTGTGAACGCTCTTACAGTAGATCACCATAGTGTGACCGCTCTTACAGTAGAGGCTCCATAGTGTGACCGCTCATACAGTAGAGGCTCCATAGTGTGACCGCTCTTACAGTAGAGGCTCCATAGTGTGACCGCTCTTACAGTAGAGGCTCCATAGTGTGACCGCTCTTACAGTAGAGCTCCATAGTGTGACCGCTCTTACAGTAGAGGCTCCATAGTGTGACCGCTCTTACAGTAGAGCTCCATAGTGTGACCGCTCTTACAGTAGAGCTCCATAGTGTGACCGCTCTTACAGTAGAGCTCCATAGTGTGACCGCTCTTACAGTAGAGGCTCCATAGTGTGACCGCTCTTACATTAGAGCTCCATAGTGTGACCGCTCTTACAGTAGATGCTCCATAGTGTGATCGCTCTTACAGTAGGGCTCCATAGTGTGACCGCTCTTACAGTAGAGCTCCATAGTGTGACCGCTCTTACAGTAGAGCTCCATAGTGTGACCGCTCTTACAATAGGGCTCCATAGCGTGACCGGTCTTACAGTAGAGGCTCCATAGTGTGACCGCTCTTACAGTAGAGCTCCATAGTGTGACCGCTCTTACAGTAGAGGCTCCATAGTGTGACCGCTCTTACAATAGGGCTCCATAGCGTGACCGGTCTTACAGTAGAGGCTCCATAGTGTGACTGCTCTTACAGTAGAGGCTCCATAGTGTGACCGCTCTTACAGTAGAGGCTCCATAGTGTGACCGCTCTTACAATAGGGCTCCATAGTGTGACCGCTCTTACAATAGGGCTCCATAGCGTGACCGGTCTTACAGTAGAGGCTCCACAGTGTGACCGCTCTTACAGTAGAGGCTCCATAGTGTGACCGCTCTTACAGTAGGGGCTCCATAGTGTGACCGCTCTTACAGTAGAGGCTCCATAGTGTGACCGCTGTTACAATAGAGGCTCCATAGTGTGACCGCTCTTACAGTAGAGGCTCCATAGTGTGACCGCTCTTACAGTAGAGGCTCCATAGTGTGACCGCTCTTACAGTAGGGGCTCCATAGTGTGACCGCTCTTACAGTAGGGGCTCCATAGTGTGACCGCTCTTACAGTAGAGGCTCCATAGTGTGACCGCTCTTACAGTAGGGGCTCCATAGTGTGACCGCTCTTACAGTAGAGGCTCCATAGTGTGACCGCTGTTACAATAGAGGCTCCATAGTGTGACCGCTTTTACAGTAGAGCTCCATAGCGTGACCGCTCTTACAGTAGAGCTCCATAGTGTGACCGCTCTTACAGTAGAGCTCCATAGTGTATCCGCTCTTACAGTAGAGGCTCCATAGTGTGACCGCTCTTAGAGTAGGGCTCCATAGTGTGAACGCTCTTCCAGTAGAGCTCCATAGTGTGAACGCTCTTACAGTAGAGCTCCATAGTGTGAACGCTCTTACAGTAGATCACCATAGTGTGACCGCTCTTACAGTAGAGGCTCCATAGTGTGACCGCTCATACAGTAGAGGCTCCATAGTGTGACCGCTCTTACAGTAGAGGCTCCATAGTGTGACCGCTCTTACAGTAGAGGCTCCATAGTGTGACCGCTCTTACAGTAGAGCTCCATAGTGTGACCGCTCTTACAGTAGAGGCTCCATAGTGTGACCGCTCTTACAGTAGAGCTCCATAGTGTGACCGCTCTTACAGTAGAGCTCCATAGTGTGACCGCTCTTACAGTAGAGCTCCATAGTGTGACCGCTCTTACAGTAGAGGCTCCATAGTGTGACCGCTCTTACATTAGAGCTCCATAGTGTGACCGCTCTTACAGTAGATGCTCCATAGTGTGATCGCTCTTACAGTAGGGCTCCATAGTGTGACCGCTCTTACAGTAGAGCTCCATAGTGTGACCGCTCTTACAGTAGAGCTCCATAGTGTGACCGCTCTTACAATAGGGCTCCATAGCGTGACCGGTCTTACAGTAGAGGCTCCATAGTGTGACCGCTCTTACAGTAGAGCTCCATAGTGTGACCGCTCTTACAGTAGAGGCTCCATAGTGTGACCGCTCTTACAATAGGGCTCCATAGCGTGACCGGTCTTACAGTAGAGGCTCCATAGTGTGACTGCTCTTACAGTAGAGGCTCCATAGTGTGACCGCTCTTACAGTAGAGGCTCCATAGTGTGACCGCTCTTACAATAGGGCTCCATAGTGTGACCGCTCTTACAATAGGGCTCCATAGCGTGACCGGTCTTACAGTAGAGGCTCCACAGTGTGACCGCTCTTACAGTAGAGGCTCCATAGTGTGACCGCTCTTACAGTAGGGGCTCCATAGTGTGACCGCTCTTACAGTAGAGGCTCCATAGTGTGACCGCTGTTACAATAGAGGCTCCATAGTGTGACCGCTCTTACAGTAGAGGCTCCATAGTGTGACCGCTCTTACAGTAGAGGCTCCATAGTGTGACCGCTCTTACAGTAGGGGCTCCATAGTGTGACCGCTCTTACAGTAGGGGCTCCATAGTGTGACCGCTCTTACAGTAGAGGCTCCATAGTGTGACCGCTCTTACAGTAGGGGCTCCATAGTGTGACCGCTCTTACAGTAGAGGCTCCATAGTGTGACCGCTGTTACAATAGAGGCTCCATAGTGTGACCGCTTTTACAGTAGAGCTCCATAGCGTGACCGCTCTTACAGTAGAGCTCCATAGTGTGACCGCTCTTACAGTAGAGCTCCATAGTGTGACCGCTCTTACAGTAGAGGCTCCATAGTGTGACCGCTTTTACAGTAGAGCTCCATAGTGTGACCGCTCTTACAGTAGAGGCTCCATAGTGTGACCGCTCTTACAGTAGAGGCTCCATAGTGTGACCGCTGTTACAATAGAGGCTCCATAGTGTGACCGCTCTTACAGTAGAGGCTCCATAGTGTGACCGCTTTTACAGTAGAGCTCCATAGTGTGACCGCTCTTACAGTAGAGGCTCCATAGTGTGACCGCTTTTACAGTAGAGCTCCATAGTGTGACCGCTTTTACAGTAGAGCTCCATAGTGTGACCGCTTTTACAGTAGAGCTCCATAGTGTGACCGCTCTTACAGTAGAGGCTCCATAGTGTGACCGCTCTTACAGTAGAGGCTCCATAGTGTGACCGCTTTTACAGTAGAGCTCCATAGTGTGACCGCTCTTACAGTAGAGGCTCCATAGTGTGACCGCGCTTACAGTAGGGCTCCATAGTGTGACCGCTCTTACAGTAGAGGCTCCATAGTGTGACCGCTCTTACAGTAGGGCTCCATAGTGTGACCGCTCTTACAGTAGAGGCTCCATAGTGTGACCGCTCTTACAGTAGAGCTCCATAGTGTGACCGCTCTTACAGTAGAGCTCCATAGTGTGACCGCTCTTACAGTAGAGGCTCCATAGTGTGACCGCTCTTACAGTAGAGGCTCCATAGTGTGACCGCTCTTACAGTAGAGCTCCATAGTGTGACCGCTCTTACAGTAGAGCTCCATAGTGTGACCGCTCTTACAGTAGAGGCTCCGTAGTGTGACCGCTCTTACAGTAGAGCTCCATAGTGTGACCGCTCTTACAGTAGATGCTGCATAGTGTGATCGCTGTTACAGTAGAGGCTCCATAGTGTGACCGCTCTTACAGTAGAGGCTCCATAGTGTGACCGCTCTTACAGTAGAGCTCCATAGTGTGACCGCTCTTACAGTAGAGGCTCCATAGTGTGACCGCTCTTACAGTAGAGCTCCATAGTGTGACCGCTCTTACAGTAGAGCTCCATAGTGTGACCGCTCTTACAGTAGAGGCTCCATAGTGTGACCGCTCTTACAGTAGAGCTCCATAGTGTGACCGCTCTTACAGTAGAGCTCCATAGTGTGACCGCTCTTACAGTAGAGCTCCATAGTGTGACCGCTCTTACAGTAGAGGCTCCATAGTGTGACCGCTCTTACAGTAGAGCTCCATAGTGTGACCGCTCTTACAGTAGATGCTGCATAGTGTGACCGCTCTTACAGTAGAGGCTCCATAGTGTGACCGCTCTTACAGTAGAGGCTCCATAGTGTGACCGCTCTTACAGTAGAGCTCCATAGTGTGACCGCTCTTACAGTAGAGCTCCATAGTGTGACCGCTCTTACAGTAGAGCTGCATAGTGTGACCGCTCTTACAGTAGAGGCTCCATAGTGTATCCGCTCTTACAGTAGAGGCTCCATAGTGTGACCGCTCTTAGAGTAGGGCTCCATAGTGTGAACGCTCTTCCAGTAGAGCTCCATAGTGTGAACGCTCTTACAGTAGAGCTCCATAGTGTGAACGCTCTTACAGTAGATCACCATAGTGTGACCGCTCTTACAGAAGTGGCTCCATAGTGTGACCGCTCTTACAGTAGAGGCTCCATAGTGTGACCGCTCATACAGTAGAGGCTCCATAGTGTGACCGCTCTTACAGTAGAGGCTCCATAGTGTGACCGCTCTTACAGTAGAGGCTCCATAGTGTGACCGCTCTTACAGTAGAGCTCCATAGTGTGACCGCTCTTACAGTAGAGGCTCCATAGTGTGACCGCTCTTACATTAGAGCTCCATAGTGTGACCGCTCTTACAGTAGAGGCTCCATAGTGTGACCGCTCTTACAATAGGGCTCCATAGCGTGACCGGTCTTACAGTAGAGGCTCCATAGTGTGACTGCTCTTACAGTAGAGGCTCCATAGTGTGACCGCTCTTACAGTAGAGGCTCCATAGTGTGACCGCTCTTACAGTAGAGGCTCCATAGTGTGACCGCTCTTACAATAGGGCTCCATAGCGTGACCGGTCTTACAGTAGAGGCTCCACAGTGTGACCCCTCTTACAGTAGAGGCTCCATAGTGTGACCGCTCTTACAGTAGAGGCTCCATAGTGTGACCGCTTTTACAGTAGAGCTCCATAGTGTGACCGCTCTTACAGTAGAGGCTCCATAGTGTGACCGCTCTTACAGCAGAGCTCCATAGTGTGACCGCTCTTACAGTAGAGGCCCCATAGTGTGACCGCTCTTAGAGTAGAGGCCCCATAGTGTGACCGCTCTTACAGTAGAGGCTCCATAGTGTGACCGCTCTTACAGTAGAGAACGCCATAGTGTGACCGCTCTTACAGTAGAGCTCCATAGTGTGACCGCTCTTACAGTAGAGGCACCATAGTGTGACCGCTCTTACAGTAGAGGCTCCATAGTGTGAGCGCTCTTACAGTAGAGGCTCCATAGTGTGACCGCTTTTACAGTAGAGCTCCATAGTGTGACCGCTCTTACAGTAGAGGCTCCATAGTGTGACCGCTCTTACAGTAGAGCTCCATAGTGTGACCGCTCTTACAGTAGAGGCCCCATAGTGTGACCGCTCTTAGAGTAGAGGCCCCATAGTGTGACCGCTCTTACAGTAGAGGCTCCATAGTGTGACCGCTCTTACAGTAGAGAACGCCATAGTGTGACCGCTCTTACAGTAGAGCTCCATAGTGTGACCGCTCTTACAGTAGAGGCTCCATAGTGTGACCGCTCTTACAGTAGAGGCTCCATAGTGTGACCGCTCTTACAGTAGGGGCTCCATAGTGTGACCGCTCTTACAGTAGAGCTCCATAGTGTGAGCGCTCTTACAGTAGAGGCTCCATAGTGTGACCGCTCTTACAGTAGAGCTCCATAGTGTGACCGCTCTTACAGTAGAGCCTCCATAGTGTGACCGCTCTTACAGTAGGGGCTCCATAGTGTGACCGCTCTTACGGTAGGGGCTCCATAGTGTGACCGCTCTTACAGTAGAGCTCCATAGTGTGACCGCTCTTACGGTAGAGGCTCCATAGTGTGAGCGCTCTTACAGTAGAGCTCCATAGTGTGACTGCTCTTACAGTAGAGCTCCATAGTGTGACCGCTCTTACAGTAGAGGCTCCATAGTGTGACCGCTCTTACAGTAGAGGCCGCATAGTGTGACCGCTCTTACAGTAGAGCTCCATAGTGTGACCGCTCTTACAGTAGAGGCTCCATAGTGTGACCGCTCTTACAGTAGAGCTCCATAGTGTGACCGCTCTTACAGTAGGGGCTCCATAGTGTGACCGCTCTTACAGTAGAGCTCCATAGTGTGACCGCTCTTACAGTAGAGGCTCCATAGTGTGACCGCTCTTACAGTAGAGCCCCATAGTGTGACCGCTCTTACAGTAGAGGCTCCATAGTGTGACCGCTCTTATAGTAGAGGCTCCATAGTGTGACCGCTCTTACAGTAGAGGCTGCATAGTGTGACCGCTCTTACAGTAGAGCCCCATAGTGTGACCGCTCTTACAGTAGAGGCTCCATAGTGTGACCGCTCTTATAGTAGAGGCTCCATAGTGTGACCGCTCTTACAGTACAGGCTCCATAGTGTGACCGCTCTTACAGTAGAGGGCTGTATAGTGTGACCGCTCTTACAGTAGAGCTCCATAGTGTGACCGCTCTTACAGTAGAGGCTCCATAGTGTGACCGCTCTTACAGTAGAGCCCCATAGTGTGACCGCTCTTACAGTAGAGGCTCCATAGTGTGACCGCTCATACAGTAGACGCTCCATAGTGTGACCGCTCTTACAGTAGAGGCTCCATAGTGTGACCGCTCTTACAGTAGAGCTCCATAGTGTGACCGCTCTTACAGTAGAGCGCTGTATAGTGTGACCGCTCTTACAGTAGACCCTCCATAGTGTAACCGCTCTTACAGTAGAGCTCCAAAGTGTGACCGCTCTTACAGTAGAGGCTCCATAGTGTGACCGCTTTTACAGTAGAGCTCCATAGTGTGACCGCTCTTACAGTAGAGGCTCCATAGTGTGACCGCTCTTACAGTAGGGCTCCATACTGTGACCGCTCTTACAGTAGAGGCTCCATAGTGTGACCGCTCTTACAGTAGAGGCTCCATAGTGTGACCGCTCTTACAGTAGAGCTCCATAGTATGACCGCTCTTACAGTAGACCTCTATAGTGTGACCGCTCTTACAGTAGAGGTTCCATAGTGTGACCGCTCTTACAGTAGAGCTCCATAGTGTGACCGCTCTTACAGTAGACGTTCCATAGTGTGACCGCTCTTACAGTAGAGCTCCATAGTGTGACCGCTCTTACAGTAGAGCTCCATAGTGTGACCGCTCTTACAGTAGAGCTCCATAGTGTGTCCGCTCTTACAGTAGAGGCTCCATAGTGTGACCGCTTTTACAGTAGAGCTCCATAGTGTGACCGCTCTTACAGTAGAGGCTCCATAGTATGACCGCTCTTACAGTAGAGGCTCCATAGTGTGACCGCTCTTACAGTAGAGGCTCCATAGTGTGACCGCTCTTACAGTAGAGCTCCATAGTGTGATCGCTCTTACAGTAGAGGCTCCATTGTGTGACCGCTCTTACAGTAGAGGCTCCATAGTGTGACCGCTCTTACAGTAGAGGCTCCATAGTGTGACCTCTCTTACAATAGGGCTCCATAGTGTGACCGCTCTTACAGTAGAGGCTCCATAGTGTGACCGCTCTTACAGTAGAGGCTCCATAGTGTGACCGCTCTTACAGTAGAGCTCCATAGTGTGACCGCTCTTACAGTAGAGCTCCACAGTGTGACCGCTCTTACAGTAGAGGCTCCATAGTGTGACCGCTCTTACAGTAGAGCTCCATAGTGTGACCGCTCTTACAGTAGAGCTCCATAGTGTGACCGCTCTTACAGTAGAGCTCCATAGTGTGACCGCTCTTACAGTAGAGGCTCCATAGTGTGACCGCTCTTACAGTAGAGCTCCACAGTGTGACCACTCTTACAGTAGAGCTCCATAGTGTGACCGCTCTTACAGTAGAGGCTCCATAGTGTGACCGCTTTTACAGTAGAGCTCCATAGTGTGACCGCTCTTACAGTAGAGCCTGCATAGTGTGACCGCTCTTACAGTAGGGCTCCATAGTGTGACCGCTCTTATAGTAGAGCTCCATAGTGTGACCGCTCTTACAGTAGAGCTCCATAGTGTGACCGCTCTTACAGTAGAGGCTCCATAGTGTGACCGCTCTTACAGTAGAGCTCCATAGTGTGACCGCTCTTACAGTAGAGGCTCCATAGTGTGACCGCTCTTACAGTAGAGGCTCCATAGTGTGACCGCTCTTACAGTAGAGGCTCCATAGTGTGACTGCTCTTACAGTAGAGCTCCATAGTGTGACCGCTCTTACAGTAGAGGCCCAATAGTGTGAGCGCTCTTACAGTAGAGGCTCCATAGTGTGACCGCTCTTACAGTAGAGGCTCCATAGTGTGACCGCTCTTACAGTAGAGCTCCATAGTGTGACCGCTCTTACAGTAGAGCTCCATAGTGTGACCGCTCTTACAGTAGATGCTCCTTAGTGTGACCGCTCTTACAGTAGATGCTGCATAGTGTGACCTCTGTTACAGTAGAGGCTCCATAGTGTGACCGCTCTTTCAGTAGAGGCTCCATAGTGTGACCGCTCTTACAGTAGAGGATCCATAGTGTGACCGCTCTTACAGTAGAGTTCCATAGTGTGACCGCTCTTACAGTAGAGCTCCATATTGTGACCGCTCTTACAGCAGAGGCTCCATAGTGTGACCGCTCTTACAGTAGAGCTCCATATTGTGACCGCTCTTACAGTAGAGGCTCCATAGTGTGACCTCTCTTACAGTAGAGCTCCATAGTGTGACCGCTCTTACAGTAGAGGCTCCATAGTGTATCCGCTCTTACAGTAGAGGCTCCATAGTGTGACCGCTCTTACAGTAGGGCTCCATAGTGTGAACGCTCTTCCAGTAGAGCTCCATAGTGTGAACGCTCTTACAGTAGAGCTCCATAGTGTGACCGCTCTTACAGTAGAGCTCCATAGTGTGATCGCTCTTACAGTAGAGCTCCATAGTGTGACTGCTCTTACAGTAGAGGCCCCATAGTGTGACCGCTCTTATAGTAGAGGCCCCATAGTGTGACCGCTCTTACAGTAGAGCTCCATAGTGTGACTGCTCTTACAGTAGAGCTCCATAGTGTGACCGCTCTTACAGTAGAGCTCCATAGTGTGACCGCTCTTACAGTAGAGGCTCCATAGTGTGACCGCTCTTACATTAGAGCTCCATAGTGTGACCGCTCTTACAGTAGAGGCTCCATAGTGTGACCGCTCTTACAATAGGGCTCCATAGTGTGACAGCTCTTACAGTAGAGGCCCCATAGTGTGACCGCTCTTACAGTAGAGCTCCATAGTGTGACCGCTCTTACAGTAGAGGCTCCACAGTGTGACCGCTCTTACAGTAGAGGCTCCATAGTGTGACCGCTCTTACAGTAGAGGCCCCATAGTGTGACGGCTCTTACAGTAGAGGCTCCATAGTGTGACCGCTCTTACAGTAGAGCTCCATAGTGTGACCGCTCTTACAGTAGAGCTGCATAGTGTGACCGCTCTTACAGTTGAGGCTCCATAGTGTGTCCGCTCTTACAGTAGAGAGCTCCATAGTGTGACCGCTCTGACAGTAGAGCTCCATAGTGTGAGCGCTCTTACAGTAGAGCTCCATAGTGTGACAGCTCTTACAGTAGAGGCCCCATAGTGTGACCGCTCTTACAGTAGAGGCTCCATAGTGTGACCGCTCTTACATTAGAGCTCCATAGTGTGACCGCTCTTACAGTAGACCTCCATAGTGTGACCGCTCTTACAGTACAGGCTCCATAGTGTGACCGCTCTTACAGTAGACCTCCATAGTGTGACCGCTCTTACAGTACAGGCTCCATAGTGTGACCGCTCTTACAGTAGACCTCCATAGTGTGACCGCTCTTACAGTACAGGCTCCATAGTGTGACCGCTCTTACAGTAGAGGCCCCATAGTGTGACCGCTCTTACAGTAGAGCTCCATAGTGTGACAGCTCTTACAGTAGAGGCCCCATAGTGTGACCGCTCTTAGAGTAGAGGCCCCATAGTGTGACCGCTCTTACAGTAGAGCTCCATAGTGTGACTGCTCTTACAGTAGAGCTCCATAGTGTGACCGCTCTTAGAGTAGAGGCCCCATAGTGTGACCGCTCTTACAGTAGAGCTCCATAGTGTGACTGCTCTTACAGTGGAGCTCCATAGTGTGACCGCTCTTACAGTAGAGGCTCCATAGTGTGACCGCTCTTACAGTAGAGGCCCCATAGTGTGACGGCTCTTACAGTAGAGGCTCCATAGTGTGACCGCTCTTACAGTAGAGCTCCATAGTGTGACCGCTCTTACAGTAGAGCTGCATAGTGTGACCGCTCTTACAGTTGAGGCTCCATAGTGTGACCGCTCTTACAGTAGAGAGCTCCATAGTGTGACCGCTCTTACAGTAGAGCTCCATAGTGTGAGCGCTCTTACAGTAGAGCTCCATAGTGTGGCAGCTCTTACAGTAGAGGCTCCATAGTGTGACCGCTCTTACAGTAGAGCTCCATAGTGTGACCGCTCTTACAGTAGAGGCTCCATAGTGTGAGCGCTCTTACAGTAGACCTCCATAGTGTGACCGCTCTTACAGTAGGGCTCCATAGTGTGACCGCTCTTACAGTACAGGCTCCATAGTGTGACCGCTCTTACAGTAGAGCTCGATAGTGTAACCGTTCTTACAGTAGAGCTCCATAGTGTGACCGCTCTTACAGTAGAGGCTCCATAGTGTGACCGCTCTTACAGTAGAGCTCTATAGTGTGACTGCTCTTACAGTAGAGGCTCCATAGTGTGACCGCTCTTACAGTAGAGGCTCCATAGTGTGACCGCTCTTACAGTAGAGCTCCATAGTGTGACCGCTCTTACAGTAGGGCTCCATAGTGTGACCGCTCTTACAGTAGAGGCTCCATAGTGTGACCGCTCTTACAGTAGAGGCTCCATAGTGTGACCGCTCTTACAGTAGAGGCTCCATAGTGTGACCGCTCTTACAGTAGTGGCTCCATAGTGTGACCGCTCTTACAGTAGAGCTCCATAGTGTGACCGCTCTTACAGTAGAGCTCCATAGTGTGACCGCTGTTACAGTAGAGGCTCCATAGTGTGACCGCTCTTACAGTAGAGGCTCCATAGTGTGACCGCTCTTACAGTAGAGCTCCATAGTGTGACCGCTCTTACAGTAGAGCTCCATAGTGTGACCGCTCTTACAGTAGAGCTCCATAGTGTGACCGCTGTTACAGTAGAGCTCCATAGTGTGACCGCTCTTACAGTAGAGCTCCATAGTGTGACCGCTGTTACAGTAGAGGCTCCATAGTGTGACCGCTCTTACAGTAGAGCTCCATAGTGTGACCGCTGTTACAGTAGAGGCTCCATAGTGTGACCGCTGTTACAGTAGAGGCTCCATAGTGTGACCGCTGTTACAGTAGAGCTCCATAGTGTGACCGCTGTTACAGTAGAGTCTCCATAGTGTGACCGCTCTTACAGTAAAGGCTCCATAGTGTGACCGCTCTTACAGTAGAGCTCCATAGTGTGACCGCTCTTACAGTAGAGGCTCCATAGTGTGACCGCTCTTACAGTAGGGCTCCATAGTGTGACCGCTCTTACAGTAGAGGCTCCATAGTGTGACCGCTCTTACAGTAGAGGCTCCATAGTGTGACCGCTCTTACAGTAGAGGCTCCATAGTGTGACCGCTCTTACAGTAGAGCTCCATAGTGTGACCGCTCTTACAGTAGAGGCTCCATAGTGTGACTGCTCTTACAGTAGAGCTCCATAGTGTGACCGCTCTTACAGTAAAGGCTCCATAGTGTGACCGCTCTTACAGTAGAGGCTCCATAGTTTGACCGCTCTTACAGTAGAGGCTCCATAGTGTGACCGCTCTTACAGTAGAGGCTCCATAGTGTGACCGCTCTTACAGTAGAGGCTCCATAGTGTGACCGCTCTTACAGTAGAGGCTCCATAGTGTGACCACTCTTACAGTAGAGCTCCATAGTGTGACCGCTCTTACAGTAGAGGCTCCATAGTGTGACCGCTCTTACAGTAGAGGCTCCATAGTGTGACCGCTCTTACAGTAGAGCTCCATAGTGTGACCGCTCTTACAGTAGAGGCTCCATAGTGTGACCGCTCTTACAGTAGAGGCTCCATAGTGTGACCGCTCTTACAGTAGAGCTCCATAGTGTGACCGCTCTTACAGTAGAGGCTCCATAGTGTGACCGCTCTTACAGTAGAGCTCCATAGTGTGACCGCTCTTACAGTAGAGGCTCCATAGTGTGACCGCTCTTACAGTAGAGGCTCCATAGTGTGACCGCTCTTACAGTAGAGGCTCCATAGTGTGACCGCTCTTACAGTAGAGCTCCATAGTGTGACCGCTCTTACAGTAGAGGCTCCATAGTGTGACCGCTCTTACAGTAGAGGCTCCATAGTGTGACCGCTCTTACAGTAGAGCTCCAAAGTGTGACCGCTCTTACAGTAGAGGCTCCATAGTGTGACCGCTCTTACAGTAGAGCTCCATAGTGTGACCGCTCTTACAGTAGAGGCTCCATAGTGTGACCGCTCTTACAGTAGAGCTCCATAGTGTGACCGCTCTTACAGTAGAGGCTCCATAGTGTGACCGCTCTTACAGTAGAGCTCCATAGTGTGACCGCTCTTACAGTAGAGGCTCCATAGTGTGACCGCTCTTACAGTAGAGGCTCCATAGTGTGACCGCTCTTACAGTAGAGGCTCCATAGTGTGACCGCTCTTACAGTAGAGCTCCATAGTGTGACCGCTCTTACAGTAGAGGCTCCATAGTGTGACCGCTCTTACAGTAGAGGCTCCATAGTGTGACCGCTCTTACAGTAGAGGCTCCATAGTGTGACCGCTCTTACAGTAGAGCTCCATAGTGTGACCACTCTTACAGTAGAGGCTCCATAGTGTGACCGCTCTTACAGTAGAGCTCCATAGTGTGACCGCTCTTACAGTAGAGGCTCCATAGTGTGACCGCTCTTACAGTAGAGCTCCATAGTGTGACCGCTCTTACAGTAGAGCTCCATAGTGTGACCGCTCTTACAGTAGAGGCTCCATAGTTTGACCGCTCTTACAGTAGAGGCTCCATAGTGTGACCGCTCTTACAGTAGAGGCTCCATAGTGTGACCGCTCTTACAGTAGAGGCTCCATAGTGTGACCGCTCTTACAGTAGAGGCTCCATAGTGTGACCGCTCTTACAGTAGAGCTCCATAGTGTGACCGCTCTTACAGTAGAGCTCCATAGTGTGACCGCTCTTACAGTAGAGGCTCCATAGTGTGACCGCTCTTACAGTAGAGGCTCCATAGTGTGACCGCTCTTAGAGTAGAGCTCCATAGTGTGACCGCTCTTACAGTAGAGGCTCCATAGTGTGACCGCTCTTACAGTAGAGGCTCCATAGTGTGACCGCTCTTACAGTAGAGCTCCATAGTGTGACCGCTCTTACAGTAGAGGCTCCATAGTGTGACCGCTCTTACAGTAGAGCTCCATAGTGTGACCGCTCTTACAGTAGAGGCTCCATAGTGTGACCGCTCTTACAGTAGAGCTCCATAGTGTGACCGCTCTTACAGTAGAGGCTCCATAGTGTGACCGCTCTTACAGTAGAGGCTCCATAGTGTGACCGCTCTTACAGTAGAGCTCCATAGTGTGACCGCTCTTACAGTAGAGGCTCCATAGTGTGACCGCTCTTACAGTAGAGGCTCCATAGTGTGACCGCTCTTACAGTAGAGGCTCCATAGTGTGACCGCTCTTACAGTAGAGGCTCCATAGTGTGACTGCTCTTACAGTAGAGGCTCCATAGTGTGACCGCTCTTACAGTAGAGCTCCATAGTGTGACCGCTCTTACAGTAGAGGCTCCATAGTGTGACCGCTCTTACAGTAGAGGCTCCATAGTGTGACCGCTCTTACAGTAGAGGCTCCATAGTGTGACCGCTCTTACAGTAGAGGCTCCATAGTGTGACCGCTCTTACAGTAGAGGCTCCAGAGTGTGACCGCTCTTACAGTAGAGGCTCCATAGTGTGACCGCTCTTACAGTAGAGGCTCCATAGTGTGACCGCTCTTACAGTAGAGGCTCCATAGTGTGACCGCTCTTACAGTAGAGCTCCATAGTGTGACCGCTCTTACAGTAGAGCTCCATAGTGTGACCGCTCTTACAGTAGAGGCTCCATAGTGTGACCGCTCTTACAGTAGAGGCTCCATAGTGTGACCGCTCTTACAGTAGAGGCTCCATAGTGTGACTGCTCTTACAGTAGAGCACCATAGTGTGACCGCTCTTACAGTAGAGGCTCCATAGTGTGACCGCTCTTACAGTAGAGGCTCCATAGTGTGATCGCTCTTACAGTAGAGGCTCCATAGTGTGACCGCTCTTACAGTAGAGGCTCCATAGTGTGACCGCTCTTACAGTAGAGGCTCCATAGTGTGACCGCTCTTACAGTAGAGCACCATAGTGTGACCGCTCTTACAGTAGAGGCTCCATAGTGTGACTGCTCTTACAGTACAGGCTCCATAGTGTGACCGCTCTTACAGTAGAGGCTCCATAGTGTGACCGCTCTTACAGTAGAGGCTCCATAGTGTGACCGCTCTTACAGTAGAGGCTCCATAGTCTGACCGCTATTACAGTAGAGGCTCCATAGTGTGACCGCTATTACAGTAGAGGCTCCATAGTGTGACCGCTCTTACAGTAGAGGCTCCATAGTGTGACCGCTCTTACAGTAGAGCTCCATAGTGTGACCGCTCTTACAGTAGAGGCTCCATAGTGTGACCGCTCTTACAGTAGGGCTCCATAGTGTGACCGCTCTTACAGTAGAGGATCCATAGTGTGACCGCTCTTACAGTAGAGCTCCATAGTGTGACCGCTCTTACAGTAGAGCTCCATAGTGTGACCGCTCTTACAGTAGGGCTCCATAGTGTGACCGCTCTTACAGTAGAGGCTCCATAGTGTGACCGCTCTTACAGTAGAGGCTCCATAGTGTGACCTCTCTTACAGTAGAGCTCCATAGTGTGACCGCTCTTACAGTAGAGCTCCATAGTGTGACCGCTCTTACAGTAGAGGCTCCATAGTGTGACCGCTCTTACAGTAGAGCTCCATAGTGTGACCGCTCTTACAGTAGAGGCTCCATAGTGTGACCGCTCTTACAATAGGGCTCCATAGCGTGACCGGTCTTACAGTAGAGGCTCCATAGTGTGACTGCTCTTACAGTAGAGGCTCCATAGTGTGACCGCTCTTACAGTAGAGGCTCCATAGTGTGACCGCTCTTACAATAGGGCTCCATAGCGTGACCGGTCTTACAGTAGAGGCTCCACAGTGTGACCGCTCTTACAGTGAGGCTCCATAGTGTGACCGCTCTTACAGTAGGGCTCCATAGTGTGACCGCTCTTACAGTAGAGGCTCCATAGTGTGACCGCTCTTACAATAGGGCTCCATAGCGTGACCGGTCTTACAGTAGAGGCTCCACAGTGTGACCGCTCTTACAGTGAGGCTCCATAGTGTGACCGCTCTTACAGTAGAGCTCCATAGTGTGACCGCTCTTACAGTAGAGCTCCATAGTGTGACCGCTCTTACAGTAGAGGCTCCATAGTGTGACCGCTCTTACAGTAGGGGCTCCATAGTGTGACCGCTCTTACAGTAGAGGCTCCACAGTGTGACCGCTGTTACAATAGAGGCTCCATAGTGTGACCGCTTTTACAGTAGAGCTCCATAGCGTGACCGCTCTTACAGTAGAGCTCCATAGTGTGACCGCTCTTACAGTAGAGCTCCATAGTGTGACCGCTCTTACAGTAGAGGCTCCATAGTGTGACCGCTTTTACAGTAGAGCTCCATAGTGTGACCGCTCTTACAGTAGAGGCTCCATAGTGTGACCGCTCTTACAGTAGAGGCTCCATAGTGTGACCGCTGTTACAATAGAGGCTCCATAGTGTGACCGCTCTTACAGTAGAGGCTCCATAGTGTGACCGCTTTTACAGTAGAGCTCCATAGTGTGACCGCTCTTACAGTAGAGGCGCCATAGTGTGACCGCTCTTACAGTAGAGGCTCCATAGTGTGACCGCTCTTACAGTAGAGCTCCATAGTGTGACCGCTTTTACAGTAGAGCTCCATAGTGTGACCGCTCTTACAGTAGAGGCTCCATAGTGTGACCGCGCTTACAGTAGGGCTCCATAGTGTGACCGCTCTTACAGTAGAGGCTCCATAGTGTGACCGCTCTTACAGTAGGGCTCCATAGTGTGACCGCTCTTACAGTAGAGGCTCCATAGTGTGACCGCTCTTACAGTAGAGCTCCATAGTGTGACCGCTCTTACAGTAGAGCTCCATAGTGTGACCGCTCTTACAGTAGAGGCTCCATAGTGTGACCGCTCTTACAGTAGAGGCTCCATAGTGTGACCGCTCTTACAGTAGAGCTCCATAGTGTGACCGCTCTTACAGTAGAGCTCCATAGTGTGACCGCTCTTACAGTAGAGGCTCCGTAGTGTGACCGCTCTTACAGTAGAGCTCCATAGTGTGACCGCTCTTACAGTAGATGCTGCATAGTGTGATCGCTGTTACAGTAGAGGCTCCATAGTGTGACCGCTCTTACAGTAGAGGCTCCATAGTGTGACCGCTCTTACAGTAGATGCTGCATAGTGTGACCGCTCTTACAGTAGAGCTCCATAGTGTGACCGCTCTTACAGTAGAGGCTCCATAGTGTGACCGCTCTTACAGTAGAGCTCCATAGTGTGACCGCTCTTACAGTAGAGCTCCATAGTGTGACCGCTCTTACAGTAGAGGCTCCATAGTGTGACCGCTCTTACAGTAGAGCTCCATAGTGTGACCGCTCTTACAGTAGAGCTCCATAGTGTGACCGCTCTTACAGTAGAGCTCCATAGTGTGACCGCTCTTACAGTAGAGCTCCATAGTGTGACCGCTCTTACAGTAGAGCTCCATAGTGTGACCGCTCTTACAGTAGAGGCTCCATAGTGTGACCGCTCTTACAGTAGAGCTCCATAGTGTGACCGCTCTTACAGTAGATGCTGCATAGTGTGACCGCTCTTACAGTAGAGGCTCCATAGTGTGACCGCTCTTACAGTAGAGGCTCCATAGTGTGACCGCTCTTACAGTAGAGCTCCATAGTGTGACCGCTCTTACAGTAGAGCTCCATAGTGTGACCGCTCTTACAGTAGAGGCTCCATAGTGTGACCGCTCTTACAGTAGATGCTGCATAGTGTGACCGCTGTTACAGTAGAGGCTCCATAGTGTGACCGCTCTTACAGTAGAGAACGCCATAGTGTGACCGCTCTTACAGTAGGGCTCCATAGTGTGACCGCTCTTACAGTAGATGCTGCATAGTGTGACCGCTGTTACAGTAGAGGCTCCATAGTGTGACCGCTCTTACAGTAGAGGCTCCATAGTGTGACCGCTCTTACAGTAGAGGATCCATAGTGTGACCGCTCTTACAGTAGAGCTCCATAGTGTGACCGCTCTTACAGTAGAGCTCCATATTGTGACCGCTCTTACAGCAGAGGCTCCAAAGTGTGACCGCTCTTACAGTAGAGCTCCATATTGTGACCGCTCTTACAGTAGAGGCTCCATAGTGTGACCTCTCTTACAGTAGAGCTCCATAGTGTGACCGCTCTTACAGTAGAGCTCCATAGTGTGACCGCTCTTACAGTAGAGCTCCATAGTGTGACCGCTCTTACAGTAGAGGCTCCATAGTGTGACCGCTCTTACAGTAGAGCTGCATAGTGTGACCGCTCTTACAGTAGAGGCTCCATAGTGTATCCGCTCTTACAGTAGAGGCTCCATAGTGTGACCGCTCTTAGAGTAGGGCTCCATAGTGTGAACGCTCTTCCAGTAGAGCTCCATAGTGTGAACGCTCTTACAGTAGAGCTCCATAGTGTGAACGCTCTTACAGTAGATCACCATAGTGTGACCGCTCTTACAGAAGTGGCTCCATAGTGTGACCGCTCTTACAGTAGAGGCTCCATAGTGTGACCGCTCTTACAGTAGAGGCTCCATAGTGTGACTGCTCTTACAGTAGAGGCTCCATAGTGTGACCGCTCTTACAGTAGAGGCTCCATAGTGTGACCGCTCTTACAGTAGAGGCTCCATAGTGTGACCGCTCTTACAGTAGAGGCTCCATAGTGTGACCGCTCTTACAGTAGAGCTCCATAGTGTGACCGCTCTTACAGTAGAGCTCCATAGTGTGACCGCTCTTACAGTAGATGCTGCATAGTGTGACCGCTCTTACAGTAGAGGCTCCATAGTGTGACCGCTCTTACAGTAGAGGCTCCATAGTGTGACCGCTCTTACAGTAGAGCTCCATAGTGTGACCGCTCTTACAGTAGAGCTCCATAGTGTGACCGCTCTTACAGTAGAGGCTCCATAGTGTGACCGCTCTTACAGTAGATGCTGCATAGTGTGACCGCTGTTACAGTAGAGGCTCCATAGTGTGACCGCTCTTACAGTAGAGAACGCCATAGTGTGACCGCTCTTACAGTAGGGCTCCATAGTGTGACCGCTCTTACAGTAGATGCTGCATAGTGTGACCGCTGTTACAGTAGAGGCTCCATAGTGTGACCGCTCTTACAGTAGAGGCTCCATAGTGTGACCGCTCTTACAGTAGAGGATCCATAGTGTGACCGCTCTTACAGTAGAGCTCCATAGTGTGACCGCTCTTACAGTAGAGCTCCATATTGTGACCGCTCTTACAGCAGAGGCTCCAAAGTGTGACCGCTCTTACAGTAGAGCTCCATATTGTGACCGCTCTTACAGTAGAGGCTCCATAGTGTGACCTCTCTTACAGTAGAGCTCCATAGTGTGACCGCTCTTACAGTAGAGGCTCCATAGTGTGACCGCTCTTACAGTAGAGCTCCATAGTGTGACCGCTCTTACAGTAGAGGCTCCATAGTGTGACCGCTCTTACAGTAGAGGCTCCATAGTGTGACCGCTCTTACAGTAGAGGCTCCATAGTGTGACCGCTCTTACAGTAGAGCTCCATAGTGTGACCGCTCTTACAGTAGAGGCTCCATAGTGTGACCGCTCTTACAGTAGAGCTCCATAGTGTGACCGCTCTTACAGTAGAGGCTCCATAGTGTGACCGCTCTTACAGTAGTGGCTCCATAGTGTGACCGCTCTTACAGTAGAGGCTCCATAGTGTGACCGCTCTTACAGTAGAGGCTCCATAGTGTGACCGCTCTTACAGTAGAGCTCCATAGTGTGACCGCTCTTACAGTAGAGGCTCCATAGTGTGACCGCTCTTACAGTAGAGGCTCCATAGTGTGACCGCTCTTACAGTAGAGGCTCCATAGTGTGACCGCTCTTACAGTAGAGGCTCCATAGTGTGACCGCTCTTACAGTAGAGGCTCCATAGTGTGACCGCTCTTACATTAGAGGCTCCATAGTGTGACCGCTCTTACAGTAGAGGCTCCATAGTGTGACCGCTCTTACAGTAGAGGCTCCATAGTGTGACCGCTCTTACAGTAGAGGCTCCATAGTGTGACCGCTCTTACAGTAGAGGCTCCATAGTGTGACCGCTCTTACAGTAGAGGCTCCATAGTGTGACCGCTCTTACAGTAGAGGCTCCATAGTGTGACCGCTCTTACAGTAGAGGCTCCATAGTGTGACCGCTCTTACAGTAGAGGCTCCATAGTGTGACCGCTCTTACAGTAGAGGCTCCATAGTGTGACCGCTCTTACAGTAGAGCTCCATAGTGTGACCGCTCTTACAGTAGAGCTCCATAGTGTGACCGCTCTTACAGTAGAGGCTCCATAGTGTGACCGCTCTTACAGTAGAGGCTCCATAGTGTGACCGCTCTTACAGTAGGGCTCCATAGTGTGACCGCTCTTACAGTAGAGGCTCCATAGTGTGACCGCTCTTACAGTAGAGCTCCATAGTGTGACCGCTCTTACAGTAGAGGCTCCATAGTGTGACCGCTCTTACAGTAGAGCTCCATAGTGTGACCGCTCTTACAGTAGAGGCTCCATAGTGTGACCGCTCTTACAGTAGAGCTCCATAGTGTGACCGCTCTTACAGTAGAGCTCCATAGTGTGACCGCTCTTACAGTAGAGGCTCCATAGTTTGACCGCTCTTACAGTAGAGGCTCCATAGTGTGACCGCTCTTACAGTAGAGGCTCCATAGTGTGACCGCTCTTACAGTAGAGGCTCCATAGTGTGACCGCTCTTACAGTAGAGGCTCCATAGTGTGACCGCTCTTACAGTAGAGCTCCATAGTGTGACCGCTCTTACAGTAGAGCTCCATAGTGTGACCGCTCTTACAGTAGAGGCTCCATAGTGTGACCGCTCTTACAGTAGAGGCTCCATAGTGTGACCGCTCTTACAGTAGAGCTCCATAGTGTGACCGCTCTTACAGTAGAGGCTCCATAGTGTGACCGCTCTTACAGTAGAGGCTCCATAGTGTGACCGCTCTTACAGTAGAGCTCCATAGTGTGACCGCTCTTACAGTAGAGGCTCCATAGTGTGACCGCTCTTACAGTAGAGCTCCATAGTGTGACCGCTCTTACAGTAGAGGCTCCATAGTGTGACCGCTCTTACAGTAGAGCTCCATAGTGTGACCGCTCTTACAGTAGAGGCTCCATAGTGTGACCGCTCTTACAGTAGAGGCTCCATAGTGTGACCGCTCTTACAGTAGAGCTCCATAGTGTGACCGCTCTTACCGTAGAGGCTCCATAGTGTGACCGCTCTTACAGTAGAGGCTCCATAGTGTGACCGCTCTTACAGTAGAGGCTCCATAGTGTGACCGCTCTTACAGTAGAGGCTCCATAGTGTGACCGCTCTTACAGTAGAGCTCCATAGTGTGACCGCTCTTACAGTAGAGCTCCATAGTGTGACCGCTCTTACAGTAGAGCTCCATAGTGTGACCGCTCTTACAGTAGAGCTCCATAGTGTGACCGCTCTTACAGTAGAGGCTCCATAGTGTGACCGCTCTTACAGTAGAGCTCCATAGTGTGACCGCTCTTACAGTAGATGCTGCATAGTGTGACCGCTCTTACAGTAGAGGCTCCATAGTGTGACCGCTCTTACAGTAGAGGCTCCATAGTGTGACCGCTCTTACAGTAGAGCTCCATAGTGTGACCGCTCTTACAGTAGAGCTCCATAGTGTGACCGCTCTTACAGTAGAGGCTCCATAGTGTGACCGCTCTTACAGTAGATGCTGCATAGTGTGACCGCTGTTACAGTAGAGGCTCCATAGTGTGACCGCTCTTACAGTAGAGAACGCCATAGTGTGACCGCTCTTACAGTAGGGCTCCATAGTGTGACCGCTCTTACAGTAGATGCTGCATAGTGTGACTGCTGTTACAGTAGAGGCTCCATAGTGTGACCGCTCTTACAGTAGAGGCTCCATAGTGTGACCGCTCTTACAGTAGAGGATCCATAGTGTGACCGCTCTTACAGTAGAGCTCCATAGTGTGACCGCTCTTACAGTAGAGCTCCATATTGTGACCGCTCTTACAGCAGAGGCTCCAAAGTGTGACCGCTCTTACAGTAGAGCTCCATATTGTGACCGCTCTTACAGTAGAGGCTCCATAGTGTGACCTCTCTTACAGTAGAGCTCCATAGTGTGACCGCTCTTACAGTAGAGCTCCATAGTGTGACCGCTCTTACAGTAGAGCTCCATAGTGTGACCGCTCTTACAGTAGAGGCTCCATAGTGTGACCGCTCTTACAGTAGAGGCTCCATAGTGTGACCGCTCTTAGAGTAGGGCTCCATAGTGTGAACGCTCTTCCAGTAGAGCTCCATAGTGTGAACGCTCTTACAGTAGAGCTCCATAGTGTGAACGCTCTTACAGTAGATCACCATAGTGTGACCGCTCTTACAGTAGAGGCTCCATAGTGTGACCGCTCATACAGTAGAGGCTCCATAGTGTGACCGCTCTTACAGTAGAGGCTCCATAGTGTGACCGCTCTTACAGTAGAGGCTCCATAGTGTGACCGCTCTTACAGTAGAGCTCCATAGTGTGACCGCTCTTACAGTAGAGGCTCCATAGTGTGACCGCTCTTACATTAGAGCTCCATAGTGTGACCGCTCTTACAGTAGAGGCTCCATAGTGTGACCGCTCTTACAATAGAGGCTCCATAGTGTGACCGCTCTTACAGTAGAGGCTCCATAGTGTGACCGCTCTTACAGTAGAGGCTCCATAGTGTGACCGCTCTTACAGTAGAGGCTCCATAGTGTGACCGCTCTTACATTAGAGCTCCATAGTGTGACCGCTCTTACAGTAGAGGCTCCATAGTGTGACCGCTCTTACAGTAGAGCTCCATAGTGTGACCGCTCTTACAGTAGAGGCTCCATAGTGTGACCGCTCTTACAGTAGAGCTCCATAGTGTGACCGCTCTTACAGTAGAGCTCCATAGTGTGACCGCTCTTACAGTAGAGGCTCCATAGTGTGACCGCTCTTACAGTAGAGGCTCCATAGTGTGACCGCTCTTACAGTAGAGGCTCCATAGTGTGACCGCTCTTACAGTAGAGGCTCCATAGCGTGACCGGTCTTACAGTAGAGGCTCCATAGTGTGACTGCTCTTACAGTAGAGGCTCCATAGTGTGACCGCTCTTACAGTAGAGGCTCCATAGTGTGACCGCTCTTACAGTAGAGGCTCCATAGTGTGACCGCTCTTACAGTAGAGGCTCCATAGTGTGACCGCTCTTACAGTAGAGCTCCATAGTGTGACCGCTCTTACAGTAGATGCTGCATAGTGTGACCGCTCTTACAGTAGAGGCTCCATAGTGTGACCGCTCTTACAGTAGAGCTCCATAGTGTGACCGCTCTTACAGTAGAGCTCCATAGTGTGACCGCTCTTACAGTAGAGGCTCCATAGTGTGACCGCTCTTACAGTAGATGCTGCATAGTGTGACCGCTGTTACAGTAGAGGCTCCATAGTGTGACCGCTCTTACAGTAGAGAACGCCATAGTGTGACCGCTCTTACAGTAGGGCTCCATAGTGTGACCGCTCTTACAGTAGATGCTGCATAGTGTGACCGCTGTTACAGTAGAGGCTCCATAGTGTGACCGCTCTTACAGTAGAGGATCCATAGTGTGACCGCTCTTACAGTAGAGCTCCATAGTGTGACCGCTCTTACAGTAGAGCTCCATATTGTGACCGCTCTTACAGCAGAGGCTCCAAAGTGTGACCGCTCTTACAGTAGAGCTCCATATTGTGACCGCTCTTACAGTAGAGGCTCCATAGTGTGACCTCTCTTACAGTAGAGCTCCATAGTGTGACCGCTCTTACAGTAGAGCTCCATAGTGTGACCGCTCTTACAGTAGAGCTCCATAGTGTGACCGCTCTTACAGTAGAGGCTCCATAGTGTGACCGCTCTTACAGTAGAGCTGCATAGTGTGACCGCTCTTACAGTAGAGGCTCCATAGTGTATCCGCTCTTACAGTAGAGGCTCCATAGTGTGACCGCTCTTAGAGTAGGGCTCCATAGTGTGAACGCTCTTCCGGTAGAGCTCCATAGTGTGAACGCTCTTACAGTAGAGCTCCATAGTGTGAACGCTCTTACAGTAGATCACCATAGTGTGACCGCTCTTACAGAAGTGGCTCCATAGTGTGACCGCTCTTACAGTAGAGGCTCCATAGTGTGACCGCTCATACAGTAGAGGCTCCATAGTGTGACCGCTCTTACAGTAGAGGCTCCATAGTGTGACCGCTCTTACAGTAGAGGCTCCATAGTGTGACCGCTCTTACAGTATAGCTCCATAGTGTGACCGCTCTTACAGTAGAGGCTCCATAGTGTGACCGCTCTTACATTAGAGCTCCATAGTGTGACCGCTCTTACAGTAGAGGCTCCATAGTGTGACCGCTCTTACAATAGGGCTCCATAGCGTGACCGGTCTTACAGTAGAGGCTCCATAGTGTGACTGCTCTTACAGTAGAGGCTCCATAGTGTGACCGCTCTTACAGTAGAGGCTCCATAGTGTGACCGCTCTTACAGTAGAGGCTCCATAGTGTGACCGCTCTTACAATAGGGCTCCATAGCGTGACCGGTCTTACAGTAGAGGCTCCACAGTGTGACCCCTCTTACAGTAGAGGCTCCATAGTGTGACCGCTCTTACAGTAGAGCTCCATAGTGTGACCGCTTTTACAGTAGAGCTCCATAGTGTGACCGCTCTTACAGTAGAGGCTCCATAGTGTGACCGCTCTTACAGTAGAGCTCCATAGTGTGACCGCTCTTACAGTAGAGGCCCCATAGTGTGACCGCTCTTAGAGTAGAGGCCCCATAGTGTGACCGCTCTTACAGTAGAGGCTCCATAGTGTGACCGCTCTTACAGTAGAGAACGCCATAGTGTGACCGCTCTTACAGTAGAGCTCCATAGTGTGACCGCTCTTACAGTAGAGGCTCCATAGTGTGACCGCTCTTACAGTAGAGGCTCCATAGTGTGACCGCTCTTAGAGTAGGGCTCCATAGTGTGAACGCTCTTCCAGTAGAGCTCCATAGTGTGAACGCTCTTACAGTAGAGCTCCATAGTGTGAACGCTCTTACAGTAGATCACCATAGTGTGACCGCTCTTACAGAAGTGGCTCCATAGTGTGACCGCTCTTACAGTAGAGGCTCCATAGTGTGACCGCTCATACAGTAGAGGCTCCATAGTGTGACCGCTCTTACAGTAGAGGCTCCATAGTGTGACCGCTCTTACAGTAGAGGCTCCATAGTGTGACCGCTCTTACAGTAGAGCTCCATAGTGTGACCGCTCTTACAGTAGAGGCTCCATAGTGTGACCGCTCTTACATTAGAGCTCCATAGTGTGACCGCTCTTACAGTAGAGGCTCCATAGTGTGACCGCTCTTACAATAGAGGCTCCATAGTGTGACCGCTCTTACAGTAGAGGCTCCATAGTGTGACCGCTCTTACAGTAGAGGCTCCATAGTGTGACCGCTCTTACAGTAGAGGCTCCATAGTGTGACCGCTCTTACATTAGAGCTCCATAGTGTGACCGCTCTTACAGTAGAGGCTCCATAGTGTGACCGCTCTTACAGTAGAGCTCCATAGTGTGACCGCTCTTACAGTAGAGGCTCCATAGTGTGACCGCTCTTACAGTAGAGCTCCATAGTGTGACCGCTCTTACAGTAGAGCTCCATAGTGTGACCGCTCTTACAGTAGAGGCTCCATAGTGTGACCGCTCTTACAGTAGAGGCTCCATAGTGTGACCGCTCTTACAGTAGAGGCTCCATAGTGTGACCGCTCTTACAGTAGAGGCTCCATAGCGTGACCGGTCTTACAGTAGAGGCTCCATAGTGTGACTGCTCTTACAGTAGAGGCTCCATAGTGTGACCGCTCTTACAGTAGAGGCTCCATAGTGTGACCGCTCTTACAGTAGAGGCTCCATAGTGTGACCGCTCTTACAGTAGAGGCTCCATAGTGTGACCGCTCTTACAGTAGAGCTCCATAGTGTGACCGCTCTTACAGTAGATGCTGCATAGTGTGACCGCTCTTACAGTAGAGGCTCCATAGTGTGACCGCTCTTACAGTAGAGGCTCCATAGTGTGACCGCTCTTACAGTAGAGCTCCATAGTGTGACCGCTCTTACAGTAGAGCTCCATAGTGTGACCGCTCTTACAGTAGAGGCTCCATAGTGTGACCGCTCTTACAGTAGATGCTGCATAGTGTGACCGCTGTTACAGTAGAGGCTCCATAGTGTGACCGCTCTTACAGTAGAGAACGCCATAGTGTGACCGCTCTTACAGTAGGGCTCCATAGTGTGACCGCTCTTACAGTGGATGCTGCATAGTGTGACCGCTGTTACAGTAGAGGCTCCATAGTGTGACCGCTCTTACAGTAGAGGATCCATAGTGTGACCGCTCTTACAGTAGAGCTCCATAGTGTGACCGCTCTTACAGTAGAGCTCCATATTGTGACCGCTCTTACAGCAGAGGCTCCAAAGTGTGACCGCTCTTACAGTAGAGCTCCATATTGTGACCGCTCTTACAGTAGAGGCTCCATAGTGTGACCTCTCTTACAGTAGAGCTCCATAGTGTGACCGCTCTTACAGTAGAGCTCCATAGTGTGACCGCTCTTACAGTAGAGCTCCATAGTGTGACCGCTCTTACAGTAGAGGCTCCATAGTGTGACCGCTCTTACAGTAGAGCTGCATAGTGTGACCGCTCTTACAGTAGAGGCTCCATAGTGTATCCGCTCTTACAGTAGAGGCTCCATAGTGTGACGGCTCTTACAGTAGAGGCTCCATAGTGTGAACGCTCTTCCGGTAGAGCTCCATAGTGTGAACGCTCTTACAGTAGAGCTCCATAGTGTGAACGCTCTTACAGTAGATCACCATAGTGTGACCGCTCTTACAGAAGTGGCTCCATAGTGTGACCGCTCTTACAGTAGAGGCTCCATAGTGTGACCGCTCATACAGTAGAGGCTCCATAGTGTGACCGCTCTTACAGTAGAGGCTCCATAGTGTGACCGCTCTTACAGTAGAGGCTCCATAGTGTGACCGCTCTTACAGTATAGCTCCATAGTGTGACCGCTCTTACAGTAGAGGCTCCATAGTGTGACCGCTCTTACATTAGAGCTCCATAGTGTGACCGCTCTTACAGTAGAGGCTCCATAGTGTGACCGCTCTTACAATAGGGCTCCATAGCGTGACCGGTCTTACAGTAGAGGCTCCATAGTGTGACTGCTCTTACAGTAGAGGCTCCATAGTGTGACCGCTCTTACAGTAGAGGTCCATAGTGTGACCGCTCTTACAGTAGAGGCTCCATAGTGTGACCGCTCTTACAGTAGAGGCTCCATAGTGTGACCGCTCTTACAATAGGGCTCCATAGCGTGACCGGTCTTACAGTAGAGGCTCCACAGTGTGACCCCTCTTACAGTAGAGGCTCCATAGTGTGACCGCTCTTACAGTAGAGCTCCATAGTGTGACCGCTTTTACAGTAGAGCTCCATAGTGTGACCGCTCTTACAGTAGAGGCTCCATAGTGTGACCGCTCTTACAGTAGAGCTCCATAGTGTGACCGCTCTTACAGTAGAGGCCCCATAGTGTGACCGCTCTTAGAGTAGAGGCCCCATAGTGTGACCGCTCTTACAGTAGAGGCTCCATAGTGTGACCGCTCTTACAGTAGAGAACGCCATAGTGTGACCGCTCTTACAGTAGAGCTCCATAGTGTGACCGCTCTTACAGTAGAGGCTCCATAGTGTGACCGCTTTTACAGTAGAGCTCCATAGTGTGACCGCTCTTACAGTAGAGGCTCCATAGTGTGACCGCTCTTACAGTAGAGCTCCATAGTGTGACCGCTCTTACAGTAGAGGCCCCATAGTGTGACCGCTCTTAGAGTAGAGGCCCCATAGTGTGACCGCTCTTACAGTAGAGGCTCCATAGTGTGACCGCTCTTACAGTAGAGAACGCCATAGTGTGACCGCTCTTACAGTAGAGCTCCATAGTGTGACCGCTCTTACAGTAGAGGCTCCATAGTGTGACCGCTCTTACAGTAGAGGCTCCATAGTGTGACCGCTCTTACAGTAGGGGCTCCATAGTGTGACCGCTCTTACAGTAGAGCTCCATAGTGTGACCGCTCTTACAGTAGAGGCTCCATAGTGTGACCGCTCTTACAGTAGAGCTCCATAGTGTGACCGCTCTTACGGTAGAGGCTCCATAGTGTGAGCGCTCTTACAGTAGAGCTCCATAGTGTGACTGCTCTTACAGTAGAGCTCCATAGTGTGACCGCTCTTACAGTAGAGGCTCCATAGTGTGACCGCTCTTACAGTAGAGCTCCATAGTGTGACCGCTCTTACAGTAGGGGCTCCATAGTGTGACCGCTCTTACAGTAGAGCTCCATAGTGTGACCGCTCTTACAGTAGAGGCTCCATAGTGTGACCGCTCTTACAGTAGAGCCCCATAGTGTGACCGCTCTTACAGTAGAGGCTCCATAGTGTGACCGCTCTTATAGTAGAGGCTCCATAGTGTGACCGCTCTTACAGTAGAGCTCCATAGTGTGACCGCTCTTACAGTAGAGCTCCATAGTGTGACCGCTCTTACAGTAGAGGCTGCATAGTGTGACCGCTCTTACAGTACAGGCTCCATAGTGTGACCGCTCTTACAGTAGAGCTCCATAGTGTGACCGCTCTTACAGTAGAGGGCTGTATAGTGTGACCGCTCTTACAGTAGAGCTCCATAGTGTGACCGCTCTTACAGTAGAGGCTCCATAGTGTGACCGCTCTTACAGTAGAGCCCCATAGTGTGACCGCTCTTACAGTAGAGGCTCCATAGTGTGACCGCTCTTACAGTAGAGGCTCCATAGTGTGACCGCTCATACAGTAGACGCTCCATAGTGTGACCGCTCTTACAGTAGAGGCTCCATAGTGTGACCGCTCTTACAGTAGAGCTCCATAGTGTGACCGCTCTTACAGTAGAGCGCTGTATAGTGTGACCGCTCTTACAGTAGACGCTCCATAGTGTGACCGCTCTTACAGTAGAGCTCCAAAGTGTGACCGCTCTTACAGTAGAGGCTCCATAGTGTGACCGCTTTTACAGTAGAGCTCCATAGTGTGACCGCTCTTACGGTAGAGGCTCCATAGTGTGAGCGCTCTTACAGTAGAGCTCCATAGTGTGACTGCTCTTACAGTAGAGCTCCATAGTGTGACCGCTCTTACAGTAGAGGCTCCATAGTGTGACCGCTCTTACAGTAGAGCTCCATAGTGTGACCGCTCTTACAGTAGGGGCTCCATAGTGTGACCGCTCTTACAGTAGAGCTCCATAGTGTGACCGCTCTTACAGTAGAGGCTCCATAGTGTGACCGCTCTTACAGTAGAGCCCCATAGTGTGACCGCTCTTACAGTAGAGGCTCCATAGTGTGACCGCTCTTATAGTAGAGGCTCCATAGTGTGACCGCTCTTACAGTAGAGCTCCATAGTGTGACCGCTCTTACAGTAGAGCTCCATAGTGTGACCGCTCTTACAGTAGAGGCTGCATAGTGTGACCGCTCTTACAGTACAGGCTCCATAGTGTGACCGCTCTTACAGTAGAGGGCTGTATAGTGTGACCGCTCTTACAGTAGAGCTCCATAGTGTGACCGCTCTTACAGTAGAGGCTCCATAGTGTGACCGCTCTTACAGTAGAGCCCCATAGTGTGACCGCTCTTACAGTAGAGGCTCCATAGTGTGACCGCTCTTACAGTAGAGGCTCCATAGTGTGACCGCTCATACAGTAGACGCTCCATAGTGTGACCGCTCTTACAGTAGAGCACCATAGTGTGACCGCTCTTACAGTAGAGGCTCCATAGTGTGACCGCTCTTACAGTAGAGCTCCATAGTGTGACCGCTCTTACAGTAGAGGCTCCATAGTGTGACCGCTCTTACATTAGAGCTCCATAGTGTGACCGCTCTTACAGTAGAGGCTCCATAGTGTGACCGCTCTTACAATAGAGGCTCCATAGTGTGACCGCTCTTACAGTAGAGGCTCCATAGTGTGACCGCTCTTACAGTAGAGGCTCCATAGTGTGACCGCTCTTACAGTAGAGGCTCCATAGTGTGACCGCTCTTACATTAGAGCTCCATAGTGTGACCGCTCTTACAGTAGAGGCTCCATAGTGTGACCGCTCTTACAGTAGAGCTCCATAGTGTGACCGCTCTTACAGTAGAGGCTCCATAGTGTGACCGCTCTTACAGTAGAGCTCCATAGTGTGACCGCTCTTACAGTAGAGCTCCATAGTGTGACCGCTCTTACAGTAGAGGCTCCATAGTGTGACCGCTCTTACAGTAGAGGCTCCATAGTGTGACCGCTCTTACAGTAGAGGCTCCATAGTGTGACCGCTCTTACAGTAGAGGCTCCATAGCGTGACCGGTCTTACAGTAGAGGCTCCATAGTGTGACTGCTCTTACAGTAGAGGCTCCATAGTGTGACCGCTCTTACAGTAGAGGCTCCATAGTGTGACCGCTCTTACAGTAGAGGCTCCATAGTGTGACCGCTCTTACAGTAGAGGCTCCATAGTGTGACCGCTCTTACAGTAGAGCTCCATAGTGTGACCGCTCTTACAGTAGATGCTGCATAGTGTGACCGCTCTTACAGTAGAGGCTCCATAGTGTGACCGCTCTTACAGTAGAGGCTCCATAGTGTGACCGCTCTTACAGTAGAGCTCCATAGTGTGACCGCTCTTACAGTAGAGCTCCATAGTGTGACCGCTCTTACAGTAGAGGCTCCATAGTGTGACCGCTCTTACAGTAGATGCTGCATAGTGTGACCGCTGTTACAGTAGAGGCTCCATAGTGTGACCGCTCTTACAGTAGAGAACGCCATAGTGTGACCGCTCTTACAGTAGGGCTCCATAGTGTGACCGCTCTTACAGTGGATGCTGCATAGTGTGACCGCTGTTACAGTAGAGGCTCCATAGTGTGACCGCTCTTACAGTAGAGGATCCATAGTGTGACCGCTCTTACAGTAGAGCTCCATAGTGTGACCGCTCTTACAGTAGAGCTCCATATTGTGACCGCTCTTACAGCAGAGGCTCCAAAGTGTGACCGCTCTTACAGTAGAGCTCCATATTGTGACCGCTCTTACAGTAGAGGCTCCATAGTGTGACCTCTCTTACAGTAGAGCTCCATAGTGTGACCGCTCTTACAGTAGAGCTCCATAGTGTGACCGCTCTTACAGTAGAGCTCCATAGTGTGACCGCTCTTACAGTAGAGGCTCCATAGTGTGACCGCTCTTACAGTAGAGCTGCATAGTGTGACCGCTCTTACAGTAGAGGCTCCATAGTGTATCCGCTCTTACAGTAGAGGCTCCATAGTGTGACCGCTCTTAGAGTAGGGCTCCATAGTGTGAACGCTCTTCCGGTAGAGCTCCATAGTGTGAACGCTCTTACAGTAGAGCTCCATAGTGTGAACGCTCTTACAGTAGATCACCATAGTGTGACCGCTCTTACAGAAGTGGCTCCATAGTGTGACCGCTCTTACAGTAGAGGCTCCATAGTGTGACCGCTCATACAGTAGAGGCTCCATAGTGTGACCGCTCTTACAGTAGAGGCTCCATAGTGTGACCGCTCTTACAGTAGAGGCTCCATAGTGTGACCGCTCTTACAGTATAGCTCCATAGTGTGACCGCTCTTACAGTAGAGGCTCCATAGTGTGACCGCTCTTACATTAGAGCTCCATAGTGTGACCGCTCTTACAGTAGAGGCTCCATAGTGTGACCGCTCTTACAATAGGGCTCCATAGCGTGACCGGTCTTACAGTAGAGGCTCCATAGTGTGACTGCTCTTACAGTAGAGGCTCCATAGTGTGACCGCTCTTACAGTAGAGGTCCATAGTGTGACCGCTCTTACAGTAGAGGCTCCATAGTGTGACCGCTCTTACAGTAGAGGCTCCATAGTGTGACCGCTCTTACAATAGGGCTCCATAGCGTGACCGGTCTTACAGTAGAGGCTCCACAGTGTGACCCCTCTTACAGTAGAGGCTCCATAGTGTGACCGCTCTTACAGTAGAGCTCCATAGTGTGACCGCTTTTACAGTAGAGCTCCATAGTGTGACCGCTCTTACAGTAGAGGCTCCATAGTGTGACCGCTCTTACAGTAGAGCTCCATAGTGTGACCGCTCTTACAGTAGAGGCCCCATAGTGTGACCGCTCTTAGAGTAGAGGCCCCATAGTGTGACCGCTCTTACAGTAGAGGCTCCATAGTGTGACCGCTCTTACAGTAGAGAACGCCATAGTGTGACCGCTCTTACAGTAGAGCTCCATAGTGTGACCGCTCTTACAGTAGAGGCTCCATAGTGTGACCGCTCTTACAGTAGAGGCTCCATAGTGTGACCGCTTTTACAGTAGAGCTCCATAGTGTGACCGCTCTTACAGTAGAGGCTCCATAGTGTGACCGCTCTTACAGTAGAGCTCCATAGTGTGACCGCTCTTACAGTAGAGGCCCCATAGTGTGACCGCTCTTAGAGTAGAGGCCCCATAGTGTGACCGCTCTTACAGTAGAGGCTCCATAGTGTGACCGCTCTTACAGTAGAGAACGCCATAGTGTGACCGCTCTTACAGTAGAGCTCCATAGTGTGACCGCTCTTACAGTAGAGGCTCCATAGTGTGACCGCTCTTACAGTAGAGGCTCCATAGTGTGACCGCTCTTACAGTAGGGGCTCCATAGTGTGACCGCTCTTACAGTAGAGCTCCATAGTGTGACCGCTCTTACAGTAGAGGCTCCATAGTGTGACCGCTCTTACAGTAGAGCTCCATAGTGTGACCGCTCTTACGGTAGAGGCTCCATAGTGTGAGCGCTCTTACAGTAGAGCTCCATAGTGTGACTGCTCTTACAGTAGAGCTCCATAGTGTGACCGCTCTTACAGTAGAGGCTCCATAGTGTGACCGCTCTTACAGTAGAGCTCCATAGTGTGACCGCTCTTACAGTAGGGGCTCCATAGTGTGACCGCTCTTACAGTAGAGCTCCATAGTGTGACCGCTCTTACAGTAGAGGCTCCATAGTGTGACCGCTCTTACAGCAGAGGCTCCATAGTGTGACCGCTCTTACAGTAGAGCTCCATAGTGTGACCGCTCTTACAGTAGAGGCTCCATAGTGTGACCGCTCTTACAGTAGAGCCCCATAGTGTGACCGCTCTTACAGTAGAGGCTCCATAGTGTGACCGCTCTTATAGTAGAGGCTCCATAGTGTGACCGCTCTTACAGTAGAGCTCCATAGTGTGACCGCTCTTACAGTAGAGCTCCATAGTGTGACCGCTCTTACAGTAGAGGCTGCATAGTGTGACCGCTCTTACAGTACAGGCTCCATAGTGTGACCGCTCTTACAGTAGAGCTCCATAGTGTGACCGCTCTTACAGTAGAGGGCTGTATAGTGTGACCGCTCTTACAGTAGAGCTCCATAGTGTGACCGCTCTTACAGTAGAGCTCCATAGTGTGACCGCTCTTACAGTAGAGGCTCCATAGTGTGACCGCTCTTACAGTAGAGCCCCATAGTGTGACCGCTCTTACAGTAGAGGCTCCATAGTGTGACCGCTCTTACAGTAGAGGCTCCATAGTGTGACCGCTCATACAGTAGACGCTCCATAGTGTGACCGCTCTTACAGTAGAGGCTCCATAGTGTGACCGCTCTTACAGTAGAGCTCCATAGTGTGACCGCTCTTACAGTAGAGCGCTGTATAGTGTGACCGCTCTTACAGTAGACGCTCCATAGTGTGACCGCTCTTACAGTAGAGCTCCAAAGTGTGACCGCTCTTACAGTAGAGGCTCCATAGTGTGACCGCTTTTACAGTAGAGCTCCATAGTGTGACCGCTCTTACGGTAGAGGCTCCATAGTGTGAGCGCTCTTACAGTAGAGCTCCATAGTGTGACTGCTCTTACAGTAGAGCTCCATAGTGTGACCGCTCTTACAGTAGAGGCTCCATAGTGTGACCGCTCTTACAGTAGAGCTCCATAGTGTGACCGCTCTTACAGTAGGGGCTCCATAGTGTGACCGCTCTTACAGTAGAGCTCCATAGTGTGACCGCTCTTACAGTAGAGGCTCCATAGTGTGACCGCTCTTACAGTAGAGCCCCATAGTGTGACCGCTCTTACAGTAGAGGCTCCATAGTGTGACCGCTCTTATAGTAGAGGCTCCATAGTGTGACCGCTCTTACAGTAGAGCTCCATAGTGTGACCGCTCTTACAGTAGAGCTCCATAGTGTGACCGCTCTTACAGTAGAGGCTGCATAGTGTGACCGCTCTTACAGTACAGGCTCCATAGTGTGACCGCTCTTACAGTAGAGGGCTGTATAGTGTGACCGCTCTTACAGTAGAGCTCCATAGTGTGACCGCTCTTACAGTAGAGGCTCCATAGTGTGACCGCTCTTACAGTAGAGCCCCATAGTGTGACCGCTCTTACAGTAGAGGCTCCATAGTGTGACCGCTCTTACAGTAGAGGCTCCATAGTGTGACCGCTCATACAGTAGACGCTCCATAGTGTGACCGCTCTTACAGTAGAGGCTCCATAGTGTGACCGCTCTTACAGTAGAGCTCCATAGTGTGACCGCTCTTACAGTAGAGCGCTGTATAGTGTGACCGCTCTTACAGTAGACGCTCCATAGTGTGACCGCTCTTACAGTAGAGCTCCAAAGTGTGACCGCTCTTACAGTAGAGGCTCCATAGTGTGACCGCTTTTACAGTAGAGCTCCATAGTGTGACCGCTCTTACAGTAGAGGCTCCATAGTGTGACCGCTCTTACAGTAGGGCTCCATACTGTGACCGCTCTTACAGTAGAGGCTCCATAGTGTGACCGCTCTTACAGTAGAGGCTCCATAGTGTGACCGCTCTTACAGTAGAGCTCCATAGTATGACCGCTCTTACAGTAGACCTCTATAGTGTGACCGCTCTTACAGTAGAGGTTCCATAGTGTGACCGCTCTTACAGTAGAGCTAAATAGTGTGACCGCTCTTACAGTAGACGTTCCATAGTGTGACCGCTCTTACAGTAGAGCTCCATAGTGTGACCGCTCTTACAGTAGAGCTCCATAGTGTGACCGCTCTTACAGTAGAGCTCCATAGTGTGACCGCTCTTACTGTAGAGGCTCCATAGTATGACCGCTCTTACAGTAGAGGCTCCATAGTGTGACCGCTCTTACAGTAGAGGCTCCATAGTGTGACCGCTCTTACAGTAGAGCTCCATAGTGTGACCGCTCTTACAGTAGAGGCTCCATAGTGTGACCGCTCTTACATTAGAGCTCCATAGTGTGACCGCTCTTACAGTAGAGGCTCCATAGTAGAGGCTCCATAGTGTGACCGCTCTTACAGTAGAGGCTCCATAGTGTGACCGCTCTTACAGTAGAGCTCCATAGTGTGACCGCTCTTACAGTAGAGGCTCCATAGTATGACAGCTCTTACAGTAGAGGCTCCATAGTGTGACCGCTCTTACAGTAGAGGCTCCATAGTGTGACCGCTCTTACAGTAGAGCTCCATAGTGTGACCGCTCTTACAGTAGAGGCTCCATAGTGTGACCGCTCTTACATTAGAGCTCCATAGTGTGACCGCTCTTACATTAGGGCTCCATAGCGTGACCGCTCTTACAGTGAGGCTCCATAGTGTGACCGCTCTTACAGTAGAGCTCCATAGTGTGACCGCTCTTACAGTAGAGGCTCCATAGTGTGACCGCTCTTACAATAGGGCTCCATAGCGTGACCGCTCTTACAGTAGAGGCTCCATAGTGTGACCCCTCTTACAGTAGAGGCTCCATAGTGTGACCGCTCTTACAGTAGAGGCTCCATAGTGTGACCGCTGTTACAGTAGAGGCTCCATAGTGTGACCCTTCTTACAGTAGAGGCTCCATAGTGTGACCGCTCTTACAGTAGAGCTCCATAGTGTGACCGCTCTTACAGTAGAGCTCCATAGTGTGACCGCTCTTACAGTAGAGCTCCATAGTGTGACCGCTTTTACAGTAGAGCTCCATAGTGTGACCGCTCTTACAGTAGAGCTCCATAGTGTGACTGCTCTTACAGTAGAGGCTCCATAGTGTGACCGCTCTTACAGTAGAGGCTCCATAGTGTGACCGCTCTTACAGTAGAGGCTCCATAGTGTGACCGCTCTTACAGTAGAGGCTCCATAGTGTGACCGTTCTTACAGTAGAGCTCCATAGTGTGACCGCTCTTACAGTAGAGGCCCCATGGTGTGACCGCTCTTAGAGTAGAGGCCCCATAGTGTGACCGCTCTTACAGTAGAGCTCCATAGTGTGACAGCTCTTACAGTAGAGGCCCCATAGTGTGACCGCTCTTAGAGTAGAGGCCCCATAGTGTGACCGCTCTTACAGTAGAGCTCCATAGTGTGACTGCTCTTACAGTAGAGGCTCCATAGTGTGACCGCTCTTACAGTAGAGGCTCCATAGTGTGACCGCTCTTACAGTAGAGGCTCCATAGTGTGACCGCTCTTACAGTAGAGGCTCCATAGTGTGACCGCTCTTACAGTAGAGGCTCCATAGTGTGACCGCTCTTACAGTAGAGGCTCCATAGTGTGACCGCTCTTACAGTAGAGGCTCCATAGTGTGACCGCTCTTACAGTAGAGGCTCCATAGTGTGACCGCTCTTACATTAGAGGCTCCATAGTGTGACCGCTCTTACAGTAGAGGCTCCATAGTGTGACCGCTCTTACAGTAGAGGCTCCATAGTGTGACCGCTCTTACAGTAGAGGCTCCATAGTGTGACCGCTCTTACAGTAGAGGCTCCATAGTGTGACCGCTCTTACAGTAGAGGCTCCATAGTGTGACCGCTCTTACAGTAGAGGCTCCATAGTGTGACCGCTCTTACAGTAGAGCTCCATAGTGTGACCGCTCTTACAGTAGAGCTCCATAGTGTGACCGCTCTTACAGTAGAGGCTCCATAGTGTGACCGCTCTTACAGTAGAGGCTCCATAGTGTGACCGCTCTTACAGTAGGGCTCCATAGTGTGACCGCTCTTACAGTAGAGGCTCCATAGTGTGACCGCTCTTACAGTAGAGCTCCATAGTGTGACCGCTCTTACAGTAGAGGCTCCATAGTGTGACCGCTCTTACAGTAGAGCTCCATAGTGTGACCGCTCTTACAGTAGAGGCTCCATAGTGTGACTGCTCTTACAGTAGAGCTCCATAGTGTGACCGCTCTTACAGTAGAGCTCCATAGTGTGACCGCTCTTACAGTAGAGGCTCCATAGTTTGACCGCTCTTACAGTAGAGGCTCCATAGTGTGACCGCTCTTACAGTAGAGGCTCCATAGTGTGACCGCTCTTACAGTAGAGGCTCCATAGTGTGACCGCTCTTACAGTAGAGGCTCCATAGTGTGACCGCTCTTACAGTAGAGCTCCATAGTGTGACCGCTCTTACAGTAGAGCTCCATAGTGTGACCGCTCTTACAGTAGAGGCTCCATAGTGTGACCGCTCTTACAGTAGAGGCTCCATAGTGTGACCGCTCTTACAGTAGAGCTCCATAGTGTGACCGCTCTTACAGTAGAGGCTCCATAGTGTGAACGCTCTTACAGTAGATCACCATAGTGTGACCGCTCTTACAGAAGTGGCTCCATAGTGTGACCGCTCTTACAGTAGAGGCTCCATAGTGTGACCGCTCATACAGTAGAGGCTCCATAGTGTGACCGCTCTTACAGTAGAGGCTCCATAGTGTGACCGCTCTTACAGTAGAGGCTCCATAGTGTGACCGCTCTTACAGTAGAGCTCCATAGTGTGACCGCTCTTACAGTAGAGGCTCCATAGTGTGACCGCTCTTACATTAGAGCTCCATAGTGTGACCGCTCTTACAGTAGAGGCTCCATAGTGTGACCGCTCTTACAATAGGGCTCCATAGCGTGACCGGTCTTACAGTAGAGGCTCCATAGTGTGACTGCTCTTACAGTAGAGGCTCCATAGTGTGACCGCTCTTACAGTAGAGGCTCCATAGTGTGACCGCTCTTACAGTAGAGGCTCCATAGTGTGACCGCTCTTACAGTAGAGGCTCCATAGTGTGACCGCTCTTACAGTAGAGCTCCATAGTGTGACCGCTCTTACAGTAGATGCTGCATAGTGTGACCGCTCTTACAGTAGAGGCTCCATAGTGTGACCGCTCTTACAGTAGAGGCTCCATAGTGTGACCGCTCTTACAGTAGAGCTCCATAGTGTGACCGCTCTTACAGTAGAGCTCCATAGTGTGACCGCTCTTACAGTAGAGGCTCCATAGTGTGACCGCTCTTACAGTAGAGCTCCATAGTGTGACCGCTGTTACAGTAGAGGCTCCATAGTGTGACCGCTCTTACAGTAGAGAACGCCATAGTGTGACCGCTCTTACAGTAGGGCTCCATAGTGTGACCGCTCTTACAGTAGATGCTGCATAGTGTGACCGCTGTTACAGTAGAGGCTCCATAGTGTGACCGCTCTTACAGTAGAGGCTCCATAGTGTGACCGCTCTTACAGTAGAGGATCCATAGTGTGACCGCTCTTACAGTAGAGCTCCATAGTGTGACCGCTCTTACAGTAGAGCTCCATATTGTGACCGCTCTTACAGCAGAGGCTCCAAAGTGTGACCGCTCTTACAGTAGAGCTCCATATTGTGACCGCTCTTACAGTAGAGGCTCCATAGTGTGACCTCTCTTACAGTAGAGCTCCATAGTGTGACCGCTCTTACAGTAGAGCTCCATAGTGTGACCGCTCTTACAGTAGAGCTCCATAGTGTGACCGCTCTTACAGTAGAGGCTCCATAGTGTGACCGCTCTTACAGTAGAGCTGCATAGTGTGACCGCTCTTACAGTAGAGGCTCCATAGTGTATCCGCTCTTACAGTAGAGGCTCCATAGTGTGACCGCTCTTAGAGTAGGGCTCCATAGTGTGAACGCTCTTCCAGTAGAGCTCCATAGTGTGAACGCTCTTACAGTAGAGCTCCATAGTGTGAACGCTCTTACAGTAGATCACCATAGTGTGACCGCTCTTACAGAAGTGGCTCCATAGTGTGACCGCTCTTACAGTAGAGGCTCCATAGTGTGACCGCTCATACAGTAGAGGCTCCATAGTGTGACCGCTCATACAGTAGAGGCTCCATAGTGTGACCGCTCTTACAGTAGAGGCTCCATAGTGTGACCGCTCATACAGTAGAGGCTCCATAGTGTGACCGCTCTTACAGTAGAGGCTCCATAGTGTGACCGCTCTTACAGTAGAGGCTCCATAGTGTGACCGCTCTTACAGTAGAGCTCCATAGTGTGACCGCTCTTACAGTAGAGGCTCCATAGTGTGACCGCTCTTACATTAGAGCTCCATAGTGTGACCGCTCTTACAGTAGAGGCTCCATAGTGTGACCGCTCTTACAATAGGGCTCCATAGCGTGACCGGTCTTACAGTAGAGGCTCCATAGTGTGACTGCTCTTACAGTAGAGGCTCCATAGTGTGACCGCTCTTACAGTAGAGGCTCCATAGTGTGACCGCTCTTACAGTAGAGGCTCCATAGTGTGACCGCTCTTACAATAGGGCTCCATAGCGTGACCGGTCTTACAGTAGAGGCTCCACAGTGTGACCCCTCTTACAGTAGAGGCTCCATAGTGTGACCGCTCTTACAGTAGAGGCTCCATAGTGTGACCGCTTTTACAGTAGAGCTCCATAGTGTGACCGCTCTTACAGTAGAGGCTCCATAGTGTGACCGCTCTTACAGTAGAACTCCATAGTGTGACCGCTCTTACAGTAGAGGCCCCATAGTGTGACCGCTCTTAGAGTAGAGGCCCCATAGTGTGACCGCTCTTACAGTAGAGGCTCCATAGTGTGACCGCTCTTACAGTAGAGAACGCCATAGTGTGACCGCTCTTACAGTAGAGCTCCATAGTGTGACCGCTCTTACAGTAGAGGCTCCATAGTGTGACCGCTCTTACAGTAGAGGCTCCATAGTGTGACCGCTTTTACAGTAGAGCTCCATAGTGTGACCGCTCTTACAGTAGAGGCTCCATAGTGTGACCGCTCTTACAGTAGAGCTCCATAGTGTGACCGCTCTTACAGTAGAGGCCCCATAGTGTGACCGCTCTTAGAGTAGAGGCCCCATAGTGTGACCGCTCTTACAGTAGAGGCTCCATAGTGTGACCGCTCTTACAGTAGAGAACGCCATAGTGTGACCGCTCTTACAGTAGAGCTCCATAGTGTGACCGCTCTTACAGTAGAGGCTCCATAGTGTGACCGCTCTTACAGTAGAGGCTCCATAGTGTGACCGCTCTTACAGTAGGGGCTCCATAGTGTGACCGCTCTTACAGTAGAGCTCCATAGTGTGAGCGCTCTTACAGTAGAGCTCCATAGTGTGACCGCTCTTACGGTAGAGGCTCCATAGTGTGAGCGCTCTTACAGTAGAGCTCCATAGTGTGACTGCTCTTACAGTAGAGTTCCATAGTGTGACCGCTCTTACAGTAGAGGCTCCATAGTGTGACCGCTCGTACAGTAGAGGCTCCATAGTGTGACCGCTCTTACAGTAGAGGCTCCATAGTGTGACCGCTCTTACAGTAGAGGCTCCATAGTGTGACCGCTCTTACAGTAGAGCTCCATAGTGTGACCGCTCTTACAGTAGGGGCTCCATAGTGTGACCGCTCTTACAGTAGAGCTCCATAGTGTGACCGCTCTTACAGTAGAGGCTCCATAGTGTGACCGCTCTTACAGTAGAGCCCCATAGTGTGACCGCTCTTACAGTAGAGGCTCCATAGTGTGACCGCTCTTATAGTAGAGGCTCCATAGTGTGACCGCTCTTACAGTAGAGCTCCATAGTGTGACCGCTCTTACAGTAGAGCTCCATAGTGTGACCGCTCTTACAGTAGAGGCTGCATAGTGTGACCGCTCTTACAGTACAGGCTCCATAGTGTGACCGCTCTTACAGTAGAGGGCTGTATAGTGTGACCGCTCTTACAGTAGAGCTCCATAGTGTGACCGCTCTTACAGTAGAGGCTCCATAGTGTGACCGCTCTTACAGTAGAGCCCCATAGTGTGACCGCTCTTACAGTAGAGGCTCCATAGTGTGACCGCTCTTACAGTAGAGGCTCCATAGTGTGACCGCTCATACAGTAGACGCTCCATAGTGTGACCGCTCTTACAGTAGAGGCTCCATAGTGTGACCGCTCTTACAGTAGAGCTCCATAGTGTGACCGCTCTTACAGTAGAGCGCTGTATAGTGTGACCGCTCTTACAGTAGACGCTCCATAGTGTGACCGCTCTTACAGTAGAGCTCCAAAGTGTGACCGCTCTTACAGTAGAGGCTCCATAGTGTGACCGCTTTTACAGTAGAGCTCCATAGTGTGACCGCTCTTACAGTAGAGGCTCCATAGTGTGACCGCTCTTACAGTAGAGGCTCCATAGTGTGACCGCTCTTACAGTAGAGGCTCCATAGTGTGACCGCTCTTACAGTAGAGCTCCATAGTATGACCGCTCTTACAGTAGACCTCTATAGTGTGACCGCTCTTACAGTAGAGGTTCCATAGTGTGACCGCTCTTACAGTAGAGCTAAATAGTGTGACCGCTCTTACAGTAGACGTTCCATAGTGTGACCGCTCTTACAGTAGAGCTCCATAGTGTGACCGCTCTTACAGTAGAGCTCCATAGTGTGACCGCTCTTACAGTAGAGCTCCATAGTGTGACCGCTCTTACTGTAGAGGCTCCATAGTATGACCGCTCTTACAGTAGAGGCTCCATAGTGTGACCGCTCTTACAGTAGAGGCTCCATAGTGTGACCGCTCTTACAGTAGAGCTCCATAGTGTGACCGCTCTTACAGTAGAGGCTCCATAGTGTGACCGCTCTTACATTAGAGCTCCATAGTGTGACCGCTCTTACAGTAGAGGCTCCATAGTAGAGGCTCCATAGTGTGACCGCTCTTACAGTAGAGGCTCCATAGTGTGACCGCTCTTACAGTAGAGCTCCATAGTGTGACCGCTCTTACAGTAGAGGCTCCATAGTATGACAGCTCTTACAGTAGAGGCTCCATAGTGTGACCGCTCTTACAGTAGAGGCTCCATAGTGTGACCGCTCTTACAGTAGAGCTCCATAGTGTGACCGCTCTTACAGTAGAGGCTCCATAGTGTGACCGCTCTTACATTAGAGCTCCATAGTGTGACCGCTCTTACATTAGGGCTCCATAGCGTGACCGCTCTTACAGTGAGGCTCCATAGTGTGACCGCTCTTACAGTAGAGCTCCATAGTGTGACCGCTCTTACAGTAGAGGCTCCATAGTGTGACCGCTCTTACAATAGGGCTCCATAGCGTGACCGCTCTTACAGTAGAGGCTCCATAGTGTGACCCCTCTTATAGTAGAGGCTCCATAGTGTGACCGCTCTTACAGTAGAGGCTCCATAGTGTGACCGCTGTTACAGTAGAGGCTCCATAGTGTGACCCTTCTTACAGTAGAGGCTCCATAGTGTGACCGCTTTTACAGTAGAGCTCCATAGTGTGACCGCTCTTACAGTAGAGCTCCATAGTGTGACCGCTCTTACAGTAGAGCTCCATAGTGTGACCGCTCTTACAGTAGAGCTCCATAGTGTGACCGCTTTTACAGTAGAGCTCCATAGTGTGACCGCTCTTACAGTAGAGCTCCATAGTGTGACTGCTCTTACAGTAGAGGCTCCATAGTGTGACCGCTCTTACAGTAGAGGCTCCATAGTGTGACCGCTCTTACAGTAGAGGCTCCATAGTGTGACCGCTCTTACAGTAGAGGCTCCATAGTGTGACCGTTCTTACAGTAGAGCTCCATAGTGTGACCGCTCTTACAGTAGAGGCCCCATGGTGTGACCGCTCTTAGAGTAGAGGCCCCATAGTGTGACCGCTCTTACAGTAGAGCTCCATAGTGTGACAGCTCTTACAGTAGAGGCCCCATAGTGTGACCGCTCTTAGAGTAGAGGCCCCATAGTGTGACCGCTCTTACAGTAGAGCTCCATAGTGTGACTGCTCTTACAGTAGAGGCTCCATAGTGTGACCGCTCTTACAGTAGAGCTCCATAGTGTGATCGCTCTTACAGTAGAGCTCCATAGTGTGACTGCTCTTACAGTAGAGGCCCCATAGTGTGACCGCTCTTATAGTAGAGGCCCCATAGTGTGACCGCTCTTACAGTAGAGCTCCATAGTGTGACTGCTCTTACAGTAGAGCTCCATAGTGTGACCGCTCTTACAGTAGAGGATCCATAGTGTGACCGCTCTTACAGTAGAGCTCCATAGTGTGACAGCTCTTACAGTAGAGGCCCCATAGTGTGACCGCTCTTACAGTAGAGCTCCATAGTGTGACCGCTCTTACAGTAGAGGCTCCACAGTGTGACCGCTCTTACAGTAGAGGCTCCATAGTGTGACCGCTCTTACAGTAGAGGCCCCATAGTGTGACGGCTCTTACAGTAGAGGCTCCATAGTGTGACCGCTCTTACAGTAGAGGCTCCATAGTGTGACCGCTCTTACAGTAGAGCTGCATAGTGTGACCGCTCTTACAGTTGAGGCTCCATAGTGTGTCCGCTCTTACAGTAGAGAGCTCCATAGTGTGACCGCTCTGACAGTAGAGCTCCATAGTGTGAGCGCTCTTACAGTAGAGCTCCATAGTGTGACAGCTCTTACAGTAGAGGCCCCATAGTGTGACCGCTCTTACAGTAGAGGCTCCATAGTGTGACCGCTCTTACATTAGAGCTCCATAGTGTGACCGCTCTTACAGTAGACCTCCATAGTGTGACCGCTCTTACAGTACAGGCTCCATAGTGTGACCGCTCTTACAGTAGACCTCCATAGTGTGACCGCTCTTACAGTACAGGCTCCATAGTTTGACCGCTCTTACAGTAGACCTCCATAGTGTGACCGCTCTTACAGTACAGGCTCCATAGTGTGACCGCTCTTACAGTAGAGGCCCCATAGTGTGACCGCTCTTACAGTAGAGCTCCATAGTGTGACAGCTCTTACAGTAGAGGCCCCATAGTGTGACCGCTCTTAGAGTAGAGGCCCCATAGTGTGACCGCTCTTACAGTAGAGCTCCATAGTGTGACTGCTCTTACAGTAGAGCTCCATAGTGTGACCGCTCTTAGAGTAGAGGCCCCATAGTGTGACCGCTCTTACAGTAGAGCTCCATAGTGTGACTGCTCTTACAGTAGAGCTCCATAGTGTGACCGCTCTTACAGTAGAGGCTCCATAGTGTGACCGCTCTTACAGTAGAGGCCCCATAGTGTGACGGCTCTTACAGTAGAGGCTCCATAGTGTGACCGCTCTTACAGTAGAGCTCCATAGTGTGACCGCTCTTACAGTAGAGCTGCATAGTGTGACCGCTCTTACAGTTGAGGCTCCATAGTGTGACCGCTCTTACAGTAGAGAGCTCCATAGTGTGACCGCTCTTACAGTAGAGCTCCATAGTGTGAGCGCTCTTACAGTAGAGCTCCATAGTGTGGCAGCTCTTACAGTAGAGGCTCCATAGTGTGACCGCTCTTACAGTAGAGCTCCATAGTGTGACCGCTCTTACAGTAGAGGCTCCATAGTGTGAGCGCTCTTACAGTAGACCTCCATAGTGTGACCGCTCTTACAGTAGGGCTCCATAGTGTGACCGCTCTTACAGTACAGGCTCCATAGTGTGACCGCTCTTACAGTAGAGCTCGATAGTGTAACCGTTCTTACAGTAGAGCTCCATAGTGTGACCGCTCTTACAGTAGAGGCTCCATAGTGTGACCGCTCTTACAGTAGAGCTCTATAGTGTGACTGCTCTTACAGTAGAGGCTCCATAGTGTGACCGCTCTTACAGTAGAGGCTCCATAGTGTGACCGCTCTTACAGTAGAGCTCCATAGTGTGACCGCTCTTACAGTAGGGCTCCATAGTGTGACCGCTCTTACAGTAGAGGCTCCATAGTGTGACCGCTCTTACAGTAGAGGCTCCATAGTGTGACCGCTCTTACAGTAGAGGCTCCATAGTGTGACCGCTCTTACAGTAGTGGCTCCATAGTGTGACCGCTCTTACAGTAGAGCTCCATAGTGTGACCGCTCTTACAGTAGAGCTCCATAGTGTGACCGCTGTTACAGTAGAGGCTCCATAGTGTGACCGCTCTTACAGTAGAGCTCCATAGTGTGACCGCTCTTACAGTAGAGCTCCATAGTGTGACCGCTCTTACAGTAGAGCTCCATAGTGTGACCGCTGTTACAGTAGAGGCTCCATAGTGTGACCGCTGTTACAGTAGAGATCCATAGTGTGACCGCTGTTACAGTAGAGGCTCCATAGTGTGACCGCTCTTACAGTAGAGGCTCCATAGTGTGACCGCTCTTACAGTAGAGCTCCATAGTGTGACCGCTCTTACAGTAGAGGCTCCATAGTGTGACCGCTCTTACAGTAGAGGCTCCAAAGTGTGACCGCTCTTACAGTAGGGCTCCATAGTGTGACCGCTCTTACAGTAGAGGCTCCATAGTGTGACCGCTCTTACAGTAGAGCTCCATAGTGTGACCGCTCTTACAGTAGAGGCTCCATAGTGTGACCGCTCTTACAGTAGAGCTCCATAGTGTGACCGCTCTTACAGTAGAGGCTCCATAGTGTGACTGCTCTTACAGTAGAGCTCCATAGTGTGACCGCTCTTACAGTAGAGGCTCCATAGTGTGACCGCTCTTACAGTAAAGGCTCCATAGTGTGACCGCTCTTACAGTAGAGGCTCCATAGTTTGACCGCTCTTACAGTAGAGGCTCCATAGTGTGACCGTTCTTACAGTAGAGGCTCCATAGTGTGACCGCTCTTACAGTAGAGGCTCCATAGTGTGACCACTCTTACAGTAGAGCTCCATAGTGTGACCGCTCTTACAGTAGAGGCTCCATAGTGTGACCGCTCTTACAGTAGAGGCTCCATAGTGTGACCGCTCTTACAGTAGAGCTCCATAGTGTGACCGCTCTTACAGTAGAGGCTCCATAGTGTGACCGCTCTTACAGTAGAGGCTCCATAGTGTGACCGCTCTTACAGTAGAGCTCCATAGTGTGACCGCTCTTACAGTAGAGGCTCCATAGTGTGACCGCTCTTACAGTAGAGCTCCATAGTGTGACCGCTCTTACAGTAGAGGCTCCATAGTGTGACCGCTCTTACAGTAGAGGCTCCATAGTGTGACCGCTCTTACAGTAGAGGCTCCATAGTGTGACCGCTCTTACAGTAGAGCTCCATAGTGTGACCGCTCTTACAGTAGAGGCTCCATAGTGTGACCGCTCTTACAGTAGAGGCTCCATAGTGTGACCGCTCTTACAGTAGAGCTCCATAGTGTGACCGCTCTTACAGTAGAGGCTCCATAGTGTGACCGCTCTTACAGTAGAGGCTCCATAGTGTGACCGCTCTTACAGTAGAGGCTCCATAGTGTGACCGCTCTTACAGTAGAGCTCCATAGTGTGACCGCTCTTACAGTAGAGGCTCCATAGTGTGACCGCTCTTACAGTAGAGCTCCATAGTGTGACCGCTCTTATTTACAGTAGAGCTCCATAGTGTGACCGCTCTTACAGTAGAGGCTCATAGTGTGACCGCTCTTTACAGTAGAGGCTCCATAGTGTGACCGCTCTTACAGTAGAGGCTCCATAGTGTGACCGCTCTTACAGTAGAGCTCCATAGTGTGACCCGCTCTTACAGTAGAGGCTCCCATAGTGTGACCGCTCTTACAGTAGAGGCTCCTTAGTGTGACCGCTCTTACAGTAGAGGCTCCATAGTGTGACCGCTCTTACAGTAGAGCTCCATAGTGTGAACCGCTCTTACAGTAGAGGCTCCATAGTGTGACCGCTCATTACAGTAGAGCTCCATAGTGTGACCGCTCTTACAGTAGAGGCTCCATAGTGTGACCGCTCTTACAGTAGAGCTCCATAGTGTGACCGCTCTTACAGTAGAGCTCCATAGTGTGACCGCTCTTACAGTAGAGGCTCCATAGTGTGACCGCTCTTACAGTAGAGGCTCCATAGTGTGACCGCTCTTACAGTAGAGGCTCCATAGTGTGACCGCTCTTCAGTAGAGGCTCCAAGTGTGACCGCTCTTCAGTAGAGGCTCCATAGTGTGACCGCTCTTACAGTAGAGGCTCCATAGTGTGACCGCTCTTACAGTAGAGGCTCCATAGTGTGACCGCTCTTACAGTAGAGCTCCATAGTGTGACCGCTCTTACAGTAGAGCTCCATAGTGTGACCGCTCTTACAGTAGAGGCTCCATAGTGTGACCGCTCTTACAGTAGAGCTCCATAGTGTGACCGCTCTTACAGTAGAGGCTCCATAGTGTGACCGCTCTTACAGTAGAGCTCCATAGTGTGACCGCTCTTACAGTAGAGGCTCCATAGTGTGACCGCTCTTACAGTAGAGGCTCCATAGTGTGACCGCTCTTACAGTAGAGGCTCCATAGTGTGACCGCTCTTACAGTAGAGGCTCCATAGTGTGACCGCTCTTACAGTAGAGGCTCCATAGTGTGACCGCTCTTACAGTAGAGGCTCCATAGTGTGACCGCTCTTACAGTAGAGGCTCCATAGTGTGACCGCTCTTACAGTAGAGGCTCCATAGTGTGACCGCTCTTACAGTAGAGGCTCCATAGTGTGACCGCTCTTACAGTAGAGGCTCCATAGTGTGACCGCTCTTACAGTAGAGGCTCCATAGTGTGACCGCTCTTACAGTAGAGGCTCCATAGTGTGACCGCTCTTACAGTAGAGGCTCCATAGTGTGACCGCTCTTACAGTAGAGGCTCCATAGTGTGACCGCTCTTACAGTAGAGGCTCCATAGTGTGACCGCTCTTACAGTAGAGGCTCCATAGTGTGACCGCTCTTACAGTAGAGGCTCCATAGTGTGACCGCTCTTACAGTAGAGGCTCCATAGTGTGACCGCTCTTACAGTAGAGGCTCCATAGTGTGACCGCTCTTACAGTAGAGGCTCCATAGTGTGACCGCTCTTACAGTAGAGGCTCCATAGTGTGACCGCTCTTACAGTAGAGGCTCCATAGTGTGACCGCTCTTACAGTAGAGGCACCATAGTGTGACCGCTCTTACAGTAGAGGCTCCATAGTGTGACCGCTCTTACAGTAGAGGCTCCATAGTGTGATCGCTCTTACAGTAGAGGCTCCATAGTGTGACCGCTCTTACAGTAGAGGCTCCATAGTGTGACCGCTCTTACAGTAGAGGCTCCATAGTGTGACCGCTCTTACAGTAGAGCACCATAGTGTGACCGCTCTTACAGTAGAGGCTCCATAGTGTGACTGCTCTTACAGTACAGGCTCCATAGTGTGACCGCTCTTACAGTAGAGGCTCCATAGTGTGACCGCTCTTACAGTAGAGGCTCCATAGTGTGACCGCTATTACAGTAGAGGCTCCATAGTGTGACCGCTCTTACAGTAGAGGCTCCATAGTGTGACCGCTCTTACAGTAGAGCTCCATAGTGTGACCGCTCTTACAGTAGAGGCTCCATAGTGTGACCGCTTTTACAGTAGGGCTCCATAGTGTGACCGCTCTTACAGTAGAGGATCCATAGTGTGACCACTCTTACAGTAGAGCTCCATATTGTGACCGCTCTTACAGTAGAGGCTCCATAGTGTGACCGCTCTTACAGTAGAGGATCCATAGTGTGACCGCTCTTACAGTAGAGCTCCATAGTGTGACCGCTCTTACAGTAGAGCTCCATATTGTGACCGCTCTTACAGTGAGGCTCCATAGTGTGACCGCTTTTACAGTAGAGCTCCATATTGTGACCGCTCTTACAGTAGAGGCTCCATAGTGTGACCTCTCTTACAGTAGAGCTCCATAGTGTGACCGCTCTTACAGTAGAGCTCCATAGTGTGACCGCTCTTACAGTAGAGGCTCCATAGTGTGACCGCTCTTACAGTAGAGCTCCATAGTGTGACCGCTCTTACAGTAGAGGCTCCATAGTGTGACCGCTCTTACAATAGGGCTCCATAGCGTGACCGGTCTTACAGTAGAGGCTCCATAGTGTGACTGCTCTTACAGTAGAGGCTCCATAGTGTGACCGCTCTTACAGTAGAGGCTCCATAGTGTGACCGCTCTTACAATAGGGCTCCATAGCGTGACCGGTCTTACAGTAGAGGCTCCACAGTGTGACCGCTCTTACAGTGAGGCTCCATAGTGTGACCGCTCTTACAGTAGGGCTCCATAGTGTGACCGCTCTTACAGTAGAGGCTCCATAGTGTGACCGCTCTTACAATAGGGCTCCATAGCGTGACCGGTCTTACAGTAGAGGCTCCACAGTGTGACCGCTCTTACAGTGAGGCTCCATAGTGTGACCGCTCTTACAGTAGAGCTCCATAGTGTGAACGCTCTTACAGTAGAGCTCCATAGTGTGACCGCTCTTACAGTAGAGGCTCCATAGTGTGACCGCTCTTACAGTAGGGGCTCCATAGTGTGACCGCTCTTACAGTAGAGGCTCCATAGTGTGACCGCTGTTACAATAGAGGCTCCATAGTGTGACCGCTTTTACAGTAGAGCTCCATAGCGTGACCGCTCTTACAGTAGAGCTCCATAGTGTGACCGCTCTTACAGTAGAGCTCCATAGTGTGACCGCTCTTACAGTAGAGGCTCCATAGTGTGACCGCTTTTACAGTAGAGCTCCATAGTGTGACCGCTCTTACAGTAGAGGCTCCATAGTGTGACCGCTCTTACAGTAGAGGCTCCATAGTGTGACCGCTGTTACAATAGAGGCTCCATAGTGTGACCGCTCTTACAGTAGAGGCTCCATAGTGTGACCGCTTTTACAGTAGAGCTCCATAGTGTGACCGCTCTTACAGTAGAGGCGCCATAGTGTGACCGCTCTTACAGTAGAGGCTCCATAGTGTGACCGCTTTTACAGTAGAGCTCCATAGTGTGACCGCTCTTACTGTAGAGGCTCCATAGTGTGACCGCGCTTACAGTAGGGCTCCATAGTGTGACCGCTCTTACAGTAGAGGCTCCATAGTGTGACCGCTCTTACAGTAGGGCTCCATAGTGTGACCGCTCTTACAGTAGAGGCTCCATAGTGTGACCGCTCTTACAGTAGAGCTCCATAGTGTGACCGCTCTTACAGTAGAGCTCCATAGTGTGACCGCTCTTACAGTAGAGGCTCCATAGTGTGACCGCTCTTACAGTAGAGGCTCCATAGTGTGAACGCTCTTACAGTAGATCACCATAGTGTGACCGCTCTTACAGAAGTGGCTCCATAGTGTGACCGCTCTTACAGTAGAGGCTCCATAATGTGACCGCTCTTACAGTAGGGCTCCATAGTGTGACCGCTCTTACAGTAGAGCTCCATAGTGTGACCGCTCTTACAGTAGAGCTCCATAGTGTGACCGCTCTTACAGTAGAGGCTCCGTAGTGTGACCGCTCTTACAGTAGAGCTCCATAGTGTGACCGCTCTTACAGTAGATGCTGCATAGTGTGATCGCTGTTACAGTAGAGGCTCCATAGTGTGACCGCTCTTACAGTAGAGGCTCCATAGTGTGACCGCTCTTACAGTAGATGCTGCATAGTGTGACCGCTCTTACAGTAGAGCTCCATAGTGTGACCGCTCTTACAGTAGAGGCTCCATAGTGTGACCGCTCTTACAGTAGAGCTCCATAGTGTGACCGCTCTTACAGTAGAGCTCCATAGTGTGACCGCTCTTACAGTAGAGGCTCCATAGTGTGACCGCTCTTACAGTAGAGCTCCATAGTGTGACCGCTCTTACAGTAGAGCTCCATAGTGTGACCGCTCTTACAGTAGAGCTCCATAGTGTGACCGCTCTTACAGTAGAGCTCCATAGTGTGACCGCTCTTACAGTAGAGCTCCATAGTGTGACCGCTCTTACAGTAGAGGCTCCATAGTGTGACCGCTCTTACAGTAGAGCTCCATAGTGTGACCGCTCTTACAATAGATGCTGCATAGTGTGACCGCTCTTACAGTAGAGGCTCCATAGTGTGACCGCTCTTACAGTAGAGGCTCCATAGTGTGACCGCTCTTACAGTAGAGCTCCATAGTGTGACCGCTCTTACAGTAGAGCTCCATAGTGTGACCGCTCTTACAGTAGAGGCTCCATAGTGTGACCGCTCTTACAGTAGATGCTGCATAGTGTGACCGCTGTTACAGTAGAGGCTCCATAGTGTGACCGCTCTTACAGTAGAGAACGCCATAGTGTGACCGCTCTTACAGTAGGGCTCCATAGTGTGACCGCTCTTACAGTAGATGCTGCATAGTGTGACCGCTGTTACAGTAGAGGCTCCATAGTGTGACCGCTCTTACAGTAGAGGCTCCATAGTGTGACCGCTCTTACAGTAGAGGATCCATAGTGTGACCGCTCTTACAGTAGAGCTCCATAGTGTGACCGCTCTTACAGTAGAGCTCCATATTGTGACCGCTCTTACAGCAGAGGCTCCAAAGTGTGACCGCTCTTACAGTAGAGCTCCATATTGTGACCGCTCTTACAGCAGAGGCTCCAAAGTGTGACCGCTCTTACAGTAGAGCTCCATATTGTGACCGCTCTTACAGTAGAGGCTCCATAGTGTGACCTCTCTTACAGTAGAGGCTCCATAGTGTGACCGCTCTTACAGTAGAGCTCCATAGTGTGACCGCTCTTACAGTAGAGCTCCATAGTGTGACCGCTCTTACAGTAGAGGCTCCATAGTGTATCCGCTCTTACAGTAGAGGCTCCATAGTGTGACCGCTCTTAGAGTAGGGCTCCATAGTGTGAACGCTCTTCCAGTAGAGCTCCATAGTGTGAACGCTCTTACAGTAGAGCTCCATAGTGTGAACGCTCTTACAGTAGATCACCATAGTGTGACCGCTCTTACAGAAGTGGCTCCATAGTGTGACCGCTCTTACAGTAGAGGCTCCATAGTGTGACCGCTCATACAGTAGAGGCTCCATAGTGTGACCGCTCTTACAGTAGAGCTCCATAGTGTGACCGCTCTTACAGTAGAGGCTCCATAGTGTGACCGCTCTTACATTAGAGCTCCATAGTGTGACCGCTCTTACAGTAGAGGCTCCATAGTGTGACCGCTCTTACAATAGGGCTCCATAGCGTGACCGGTCTTACAGTAGAGGCTCCATAGTGTGACTGCTCTTACAGTAGAGGCTCCATAGTGTGACCGCTCTTACAGTAGAGGCTCCATAGTGTGACCGCTCTTACAGTAGAGGCTCCATAGTGTGACCGCTCTTACAGTAGAGGCTCCATAGTGTGACCGCTCTTACAGTAGAGCTCCATAGTGTGACCGCTCTTACAGTAGATGCTGCATAGTGTGACCGCTCTTACAGTAGAGGCTCCATAGTGTGACCGCTCTTACAGTAGAGGCTCCATAGTGTGACCGCTCTTACAGTAGAGCTCCATAGTGTGACCGCTCTTACAGTAGAGCTCCATAGTGTGACCGCTCTTACAGTAGAGGCTCCATAGTGTGACCGCTCTTACAGTAGATGCTGCATAGTGTGACCGCTGTTACAGTAGAGGCTCCATAGTGTGACCGCTCTTACAGTAGAGAACGCCATAGTGTGACCGCTCTTACAGTAGGGCTCCATAGTGTGACCGCTCTTACAGTAGATGCTGCATAGTGTGACCGCTGTTACAGTAGAGGCTCCATAGTGTGACCGCTCTTACAGTAGAGGCTCCATAGTGTGACCGCTCTTACAGTAGAGGATCCATAGTGTGACCGCTCTTACAGTAGAGCTCCATAGTGTGACCGCTCTTACAGTAGAGCTCCATATTGTGACCGCTCTTACAGCAGAGGCTCCAAAGTGTGACCGCTCTTACAGTAGAGCTCCATATTGTGACCGCTCTTACAGTAGAGGCTCCATAGTGTGACCTCTCTTACAGTAGAGCTCCATAGTGTGACCGCTCTTACAGTAGAGCTCCATAGTGTGACCGCTCTTACAGTAGAGCTCCATAGTGTGACCGCTCTTACAGTAGAGGCTCCATAGTGTGACCGCTCTTACAGTAGAGCTGCATAGTGTGACCGCTCTTACAGTAGAGGCTCCATAGTGTATCCGCTCTTACAGTAGAGGCTCCATAGTGTGACCGCTCTTAGAGTAGGGCTCCATAGTGTGAACGCTCTTCCAGTAGAGCTCCATAGTGTGAACGCTCTTACAGTAGAGCTCCATAGTGTGAACGCTCTTACAGTAGATCACCATAGTGTGACCGCTCTTACAGAAGTGGCTCCATAGTGTGACCGCTCTTACAGTAGAGGCTCCATAGTGTGACCGCTCATACAGTAGAGGCTCCATAGTGTGACCGCTCTTACAGTAGAGGCTCCATAGTGTGACCGCTCATACAGTAGAGGCTCCATAGTGTGACCGCTCTTACAGTAGAGGCTCCATAGTGTGACCGCTCTTACAGTAGAGCTCCATAGTGTGACCGCTCTTACAGTAGAGGCTCCATAGTGTGACCGCTCTTACATTAGAGCTCCATAGTGTGACTGCTCTTACAGTAGAGGCTCCATAGTGTGACCGCTCTTACAATAGGGCTCCATAGCGTGACCGGTCTTACAGTAGAGGCTCCATAGTGTGACTGCTCTTACAGTAGAGGCTCCATAGTGTGACCGCTCTTACAGTAGAGGCTCCATAGTGTGACCGCTCTTACAGTAGAGGCTCCATAGTGTGACCGCTCTTACAATAGGGCTCCATAGCGTGACCGGTCTTACAGTAGAGGCTCCACAGTGTGACCCCTCTTACAGTAGAGGCTCCATAGTGTGACCGCTCTTACAGTAGAGGCTCCATAGTGTGACCGCTTTTACAGTAGAGCTCCATAGTGTGACCGCTCTTACAGTAGAGGCTCCATAGTGTGACCGCTCTTACAGTAGAGCTCCATAGTGTGACCGCTCTTACAGTAGAGGCCCCATAGTGTGACCGCTCTTAGAGTAGAGGCCCCATAGTGTGACCGCTCTTACAGTAGAGGCTCCATAGTGTGACCGCTCTTACAGTAGAGAACGCCATAGTGTGACCGCTCTTACAGTAGAGGCCCCATAGTGTGACCGTTGTTACAGTAGTGGCTCCATAGTGTGACCGCTCTTACAGTAGAAGCTCCATAGTGTGACCGCTCTTACAGTAGAGCTCCATAGTGTGACCGCTCTTACAGTAGAGGCTCCATATTGTGACCGCTCTTACAGTAGAGGCTCCATAGTGTGACCGCTCTTACAGTAGAGGCTCCATAGTGTGACCGCTCTTACAGTAGAGGCTCCATAGTGTGACCGCTTTTACAGTAGAGCTCCATAGTGTGACCGCTCTTACAGTAGAGGCTCCATAGTGTGACCGCTCTTACAGTAGAGCTCCATAGTGTGACCGCTCTTACAGTAGAGGCCCCATAGTGTGACCGCTCTTAGAGTAGAGGCCCCATAGTGTGACCGCTCTTACAGTAGAGGCTCCATAGTGTGACCGCTCTTACAGTAGAGAACGCCATAGTGTGACCGCTCTTACAGTAGAGCTCCATAGTGTGACCGCTCTTACAGTAGAGGCTCCATAGTGTGACCGCTCTTACAGTAGAGGCTCCATAGTGTGACCGCTCTTACAGTAGGGGCTCCATAGTGTGACCGCTCTTACAGTAGAGCTCCATAGTGTGAGCGCTCTTACAGTAGAGGCTCCATAGTGTGACCGCTCTTACAGTAGAGCTCCATAGTGTGACCGCTCTTACGGTAGAGGCTCCATAGTGTGAGCGCTCTTACAGTAGAGCTCCATAGTGTGACTGCTCTTACAGTAGAGCTCCATAGTGTGACCGCTCTTACAGTAGAGGCTCCATAGTGTGACTGCTCTTACAGTAGAGGCTCCATAGTGTGACCGCTCTTACAGTAGAGGCTCCATAGTGTGACCGCTCTTACAGTAGAGGCTCCATAGTGTGACCGCTCTTACAGTAGAGGCTCCATAGTGTGACCGCTCTTACAGTAGAGCTCCATAGTGTGACCGCTCTTACAGTAGATGCTGCATAGTGTGACCGCTCTTACAGTAGAGGCTCCATAGTGTGACCGCTCTTACAGTAGAGGCTCCATAGTGTGACCGCTCTTACAGTAGAGCTCCATAGTGTGACCGCTCTTACAGTAGAGCTCCATAGTGTGACCGCTCTTACAGTAGAGGCTCCATAGTGTGACCGCTCTTACAGTAGATGCTGCATAGTGTGACCGCTGTTACAGTAGAGGCTCCATAGTGTGACCGCTCTTACAGTAGAGAACGCCATAGTGTGACCGCTCTTACAGTAGGGCTCCATAGTGTGACCGCTCTTACAGTAGATGCTGCATAGTGTGACCGCTGTTACAGTAGAGGCTCCATAGTGTGACCGCTCTTACAGTAGAGGCTCCATAGTGTGACCGCTCTTACAGTAGAGGATCCATAGTGTGACCGCTCTTACAGTAGAGCTCCATAGTGTGACCGCTCTTACAGTAGAGCTCCATATTGTGACCGCTCTTACAGCAGAGGCTCCAAAGTGTGACCGCTCTTACAGTAGAGCTCCATATTGTGACCGCTCTTACAGTAGAGGCTCCATAGTGTGACCTCTCTTACAGTAGAGCTCCATAGTGTGACCGCTCTTACAGTAGAGCTCCATAGTGTGACCGCTCTTACAGTAGAGCTCCATAGTGTGACCGCTCTTACAGTAGAGGCTCCATAGTGTGACCGCTCTTACAGTAGAGCTGCATAGTGTGACCGCTCTTACAGTAGAGGCTCCATAGTGTATCCGCTCTTACAGTAGAGGCTCCATAGTGTGACCGCTCTTAGAGTAGGGCTCCATAGTGTGAACGCTCTTCCAGTAGAGCTCCATAGTGTGAACGCTCTTACAGTAGAGCTCCATAGTGTGAACGCTCTTACAGTAGATCACCATAGTGTGACCGCTCTTACAGAAGTGGCTCCATAGTGTGACCGCTCTTACAGTAGAGGCTCCATAGTGTGACCGCTCATACAGTAGAGGCTCCATAGTGTGACCGCTCATACAGTAGAGGCTCCATAGTGTGACCGCTCTTACAGTAGAGGCTCCATAGTGTGACCGCTCATACAGTAGAGGCTCCATAGTGTGACCGCTCTTACAGTAGAGGCTCCATAGTGTGACCGCTCTTACAGTAGAGGCTCCATAGTGTGACCGCTCTTACAGTAGAGCTCCATAGTGTGACCGCTCTTACAGTAGAGGCTCCATAGTGTGACCGCTCTTACATTAGAGCTCCATAGTGTGACTGCTCTTACAGTAGAGGCTCCATAGTGTGACCGCTCTTACAATAGGGCTCCATAGCGTGACCGGTCTTACAGTAGAGGCTCCATAGTGTGACTGCTCTTACAGTAGAGGCTCCATAGTGTGACCGCTCTTACAGTAGAGGCTCCATAGTGTGACCGCTCTTACAGTAGAGGCTCCATAGTGTGACCGCTCTTACAATAGGGCTCCATAGCGTGACCGGTCTTACAGTAGAGGCTCCACAGTGTGACCCCTCTTACAGTAGAGGCTCCATAGTGTGACCGCTCTTACAGTAGAGGCTCCATAGTGTGACCGCTTTTACAGTAGAGCTCCATAGTGTGACCGCTCTTACAGTAGAGGCTCCATAGTGTGACCGCTCTTACAGTAGAGCTCCATAGTGTGACCGCTCTTACAGTAGAGGCCCCATAGTGTGACCGCTCTTAGAGTAGAGGCCCCATAGTGTGACCGCTCTTACAGTAGAGGCTCCATAGTGTGACCGCTCTTACAGTAGAGAACGCCATAGTGTGACCGCTCTTACAGTAGAGGCTCCATAGTGTGACCGTTGTTACAGTAGTGGCTCCATAGTGTGACCGCTCTTACAGTAGAAGCTCCATAGTGTGACCGCTCTTACAGTAGAGCTCCATAGTGTGACCGCTCTTACAGTAGAGGCTCCATATTGTGACCGCTCTTACAGTAGAGGCTCCATAGTGTGACCGCTCTTACAGTAGAGGCTCCATAGTGTGACCGCTCTTACAGTAGAGGCTCCATAGTGTGACCGCTTTTACAGTAGAGCTCCATAGTGTGACCGCTCTTACAGTAGAGGCTCCATAGTGTGACCGCTCTTACAGTAGAGCTCCATAGTGTGACCGCTCTTACAGTAGAGGCCCCATAGTGTGACCGCTCTTAGAGTAGAGGCCCCATAGTGTGACCGCTCTTACAGTAGAGGCTCCATAGTGTGACCGCTCTTACAGTAGAGAACGCCATAGTGTGACCGCTCTTACAGTAGAGCTCCATAGTGTGACCGCTCTTACAGTAGAGGCTCCATAGTGTGACCGCTCTTACAGTAGAGGCTCCATAGTGTGACCGCTCTTACAGTAGGGGCTCCATAGTGTGACCGCTCTTACAGTAGAGCTCCATAGTGTGAGCGCTCTTACAGTAGAGGCTCCATAGTGTGACCGCTCTTACAGTAGAGCTCCATAGTGTGACCGCTCTTACGGTAGAGGCTCCATAGTGTGAGCGCTCTTACAGTAGAGCTCCATAGTGTGACTGCTCTTACAGTAGAGCTCCATAGTGTGACCGCTCTTACAGTAGAGGCTCCATAGTGTGACCGCTCTTACAGTAGAGCTCCATAGTGTGACCGCTCTTACAGTAGGGGCTCCATAGTGTGACCGCTCTTACAGTAGAGCTCCATAGTGTGACCGCTCTTACAGTAGAGGCTCCATAGTGTGACCGCTCTTACAGTAGAGCCCCATAGTGTGACCGCTCTTACAGTAGAGGCTCCATAGTGTGACCGCTCTTATAGTAGAGGCTCCATAGTGTGACCGCTCTTACAGTAGAGCTCCATAGTGTGACCGCTCTTACAGTAGAGCTCCATAGTGTGACCGCTCTTACAGTAGAGGCTGCATAGTGTGACCGCTCTTACAGTACAGGCTCCATAGTGTGACCGCTCTTACAGTAGAGGGCTGTATAGTGTGACCGCTCTTACAGTAGAGCTCCATAGTGTGACCGCTCTTACAGTAGAGGCTCCATAGTGTGACCGCTCTTACAGTAGAGCCCCATAGTGTGACCGCTCTTACAGTAGAGGCTCCATAGTGTGACCGCTCATACAGTAGACGCTCCATAGTGTGACCGCTCTTACAGTAGAGGCTCCATAGTGTGACCGCTCTTACAGTAGAGCTCCATAGTGTGACCGCTCTTACAGTAGAGCGCTGTATAGTGTGACCGCTCTTACAGTAGACGCTCCATAGTGTGACCGCTCTTACAGTAGAGCTCCAAAGTGTGACCGCTCTTACAGTAGAGGCTCCATAGTGTGACCGCTTTTACAGTAGAGCTCCATAGTGTGACCGCTCTTACAGTAGAGGCTCCATAGTGTGACCGCTCTTACAGTAGGGCTCCATACTGTGACCGCTCTTACAGTAGAGGCTCCATAGTGTGACCGCTCTTACAGTAGAGGCTCCATAGTGTGACCGCTCTTACAGTAGAGCTCCATAGTATGACCGCTCTTACAGTAGACCTCTATAGTGTGACCGCTCTTACAGTAGAGGTTCCATAGTGTGACCGCTCTTACAGTAGAGCTAAATAGTGTGACCGCTCTTACAGTAGACGTTCCATAGTGTGACCGCTCTTACAGTAGAGCTCCATAGTGTGACCGCTCTTACAGTAGAGCTCCATAGTGTGACCGCTCTTACAGTAGAGCTCCATAGTGTGACCGCTCTTACTGTAGAGGCTCCATAGTATGACCGCTCTTACAGTAGAGGCTCCATAGTGTGACCGCTCTTACAGTAGAGGCTCCATAGTGTGACCGCTCTTACAGTAGAGCTCCATAGTGTGACCGCTCTTACAGTAGAGGCTCCATAGTGTGACCGCTCTTACATTAGAGCTCCATAGTGTGACCGCTCTTACAGTAGAGGCTCCATAGTAGAGGCTCCATAGTGTGACCGCTCTTACAGTAGAGGCTCCATAGTGTGACCGCTCTTACAGTAGAGCTCCATAGTGTGACCGCTCTTACAGTAGAGGCTCCATAGTATGACCGCTCTTACAGTAGAGGCTCCATAGTGTGACCGCTCTTACAGTAGAGGCTCCATAGTGTGACCGCTCTTACAGTAGAGCTCCATAGTGTGACCGCTCTTACAGTAGAGGCTCCATAGTGTGACCGCTCTTACATTAGAGCTCCATAGTGTGACCGCTCTTACAGTAGAGGCTCCATAGTGTGACCGCTCTTACATTAGAGCTCCATAGTGTGACCGCTCTTACATTAGGGCTCCATAGCGTGACCGCTCTTACAGTGAGGCTCCATAGTGTGACCGCTCTTACAGTAGAGCTCCATAGTGTGACCGCTCTTACAGTAGAGGCTCCATAGTGTGACCCCTCTTACAGTAGAGGCTCCAAGGTGTGACCGCTCTTACAGTAGAGGCTCCATAGTGTGACCGCTGTTACAGTAGAGGCTCCATAGTGTGACCCTTCTTACAGTAGAGGCTCCATAGTGTGACCGCTTTTACAGTAGAGCTCCATAGTGTGACCGCTCTTACAGTAGAGCTCCATAGTGTGACCGCTCTTACAGTAGAGCTCCATAGTGTGACCGCTTTTACAGTAGAGCTCCATAGTGTGACCGCTCTTACAGTAGAGCTCCATAGTGTGACTGCTCTTACAGTAGAGGCTCCATAGTGTGACCGCTCTTACAGTAGAGGCTCCATAGTGTGACCGCTCTTACAGTAGAGGCTCCATAGTGTGACCGCTCTTACAGTAGAGGCTCCATAGTGTGACCGTTCTTACAGTAGAGCTCCATAGTGTGACCGCTCTTACAGTAGAGGCCCCATGGTGTGACCGCTCTTAGAGTAGAGGCCCCATAGTGTGACCGCTCTTACAGTAGAGCTCCATAGTGTGACAGCTCTTACAGTAGAGGCCCCATAGTGTGACCGCTCTTAGAGTAGAGGCCCCATAGTGTGACCGCTCTTACAGTAGAGCTCCATAGTGTGACCGCTCTTACAGTAGAGCTCCATAGTGTGACCGCTCTTACAGTAGAGCTCCATAGTGTGACCGCTCTTACAGTAGAGGCTCCACAGTGTGACCGCTCTTACAGTAGAGGCTCCATAGTGTGACCGCTCTTACAGTAGAGGCCCCATAGTGTGACGGCTCTTACAATAGAGGCTCAATAGTGTGACCGCTCTTACAGTAGGGCTCCATAGTGTGACCGCTCTTATAGTAGAGCTCCATAGTGTGACCGCTCTTACAGTAGAGGCTCCATAGTGTGACCGCTCTTACAGTAGAGGCTCCATAGTGTGACCGCTCTTACAGTGGAGCTCCATAGTGTGACCGCTCTTACAGTAGAGGCTCTATAGTGTGACCGCTCTTACAGTGGAGCTCCATAGTGTGACCGCTCTTACAATAGAGGCTCCATAGTGTGACCGCTCTTACAGTGAGGCTCCATAGTGTGACCGCTCTTACAGTGAAGCTCCATAGTGTGACCGCTCTTACAGTAGAGGGCTGTATAGTGTGACCGCTCTTACAGTAGAGCTCTATAGTGTGACTGCTCTTACAGTGGAGCTCCATAGTGTGACCGCTCTTACAATAGAGGCTCCATAGTGTGACCGCTCTTACAGTGAGGCTCCATAGTGTGACCGCTCTTACAGTAGAGGCTCCATAGTGTGACCGCTCTTACAGTAGAGGCTCCATAGTGTGACCGCTCTTACAATAGAGGCTCCATAGTGTGACCGCTCTTACAGTGAGGCTCCATAGTGTGACCGCTCTTACAGTGAGGCTCCATAGTGTGACCGCTCTTACAGTAGAGGCTCCATAGTGTGACCGCTCTTACAGTAGAGCTCCATAGTGTGACCGCTCTTACAGTAGAGCTCCATAGTGTGACCGCTCTTACAGTAGAGGCTCCATAGTGTGACCGCTCTTACAGTAGAGGCTCCATAGTGTGACCGCTCTTACAGTAGAGAGCTCCATAGTGTGACCACTCTTACAGTAGAGGCTCCATAGTGTGACAGCTCTTACAGTAGAGCTCCATAGTGTGACCGCTTTTACAGTAGAGCTCCATAGTGTGACCACTCTTACAGTAGAGCTCCATAGTGTGACCGCTCTTACAATAGAGCTCCATAGTGTGACCGCTCTTACAGTAGAGGCTCCATAGTGTGACCGCTCTTACAGTAGAGCTCCATAGTGTGACCGCTCTTACAGTAGAGGCTCCATAGTGTGACCGCTCTTACAGTAGAGGCTCCATAGTGTGACCGCTCTTACAGTAGAGGCTCCATAGTGTGACTGCTCTTACAGTAGAGCTCCATAGTGTGACCGCTCTTACAGTAGAGGCCCAATAGTGTGAGCGCTCTTACAGTAGAGGCTCCATAGTGTGACCGCTCTTACAGTAGAGGCTCCATAGTGTGACCGCTCTTACAGTAGAGCTCCATAGTGTGACCGCTCTTACAGTAGAGCTCCATAGTGTGACCGCTCTTACAGTAGATGCTCCTTAGTGTGACCGCTCTTACAGTAGATGCTGCATAGTGTGACCGCTCTTACAGTAGAGGCTCCATAGTGTGACCGCTCTTACAGTAGAGGCTCCATAGTGTGACCGCTCTTACAGTAGAGGATCCATAGTATGACCGCTCTTACAGTAGAGTTCCATAGTGTGACCGCTCTTACAGTAGAGCTCCATATTGTGACCGCTCTTACAGCAGAGGCTCCATAGTGTGACCGCTCTTACAGTAGAGCTCCATATTGTGACCGCTCTTACAGTAGAGGCTCCATAGTGTGACCTCTCTTACAGTAGAGCCCCATAGTGTGACCGCTCTTACAGTAGAGGCTCCATAGTGTGACCGCTCTTACAGTAGGGCTCCATAGTGTGAACGCTCTTCCAGTAGAGCTCCATAGTGTGAACGCTCTTACAGTAGAGCTCCATAGTGTGAACGCTCTTACAGTAGATCACCATAGTGTGACCGCTCTTACAGTAGAGGCTCCATAGCGTGACCGCTCTTACAGTAGAGGCTCCATAGTGTGACCGCTCTTACAGTAGAGGCTCCATAGTGTGACCGCTCTTACAGTAGAGGCTCCATAGTGTGACCGCTCTTACAGTAGAGCTCCATAGTGTGACCGCTCTTACAGTAGAGCTCCATAGTGTGACCGCTCTTACAGTAGAGGCTCCATAGTGTGACCGCTCTTACAGTAGAGCTCCATAGTGTGACCGCTCTTACAGTAGAGGCTCCATAGTGTGACCGCTCTTACATTAGAGCTCCATAGTGTGACCGCTCTTACAGTAGAGGCTCCATAGTGTGACCGCTCTTACAATAGGGCTCCATAGCGTGACCGCTCTTACAGTAGAGGCTCCATAGTGTGACCCCTCTTACAGTAGAGGCTCCATAGTGTGACCGCTCTTACAGTAGAGGCTCCATAGTGTGACCGCTCTTACAGTAGAGGCTCCATAGTGTGACCGCTCTTACAGTAGAGGCTCCATAGTGTGACCGCTCTTACAGTAGAGACTCCATAGTGTGACCGCTTTTACAGTAGAGCTCCATAGTGTGACCGCTTTTACAGTAGAGCTCCATAGTGTGACCGCTCTTACAGTAGAGGCTCCATAGTGTGACCGCTCTTACAGTAGAGGCTCCATAGTGTGACCGCTCTTACAGTAGAGCTCCATAGTGTGACCGCTCTTACAGTAGAGCTCCATAGTGTGACTGCTCTTACAGTAGAGTCCCCATAGTGTGACCGCTCTTACAGTAGAGAGCTCCATAGTGTGACCGCTCTTATAGTAGAGGCCCCATAGTGTGACCGCTCTTACAGTAGAGCTCCATAGTGTGACTGCTCTTACAGTAGAGCTCCATAGTGTGACCGCTCTTACAGTAGAGGATCCATAGTGTGACCGCTCTTACAGTAGAGCTCCATAGTGTGACAGCTCTTACAGTAGAGGCCCCATAGTGTGACCGCTCTTACAGTAGAGCTCCATAGTGTGACCGCTCTTACAGTAGAGGCTCCACAGTGTGACCGCTCTTACAGTAGAGGCTCCATAGTGTGACCGCTCTTACAGTAGAGGCCCCATAGTGTGACGGCTCTTACAGTAGAGGCTCCATAGTGTGACCACTCTTACAGTAGAGCTCCATAGTGTGACCGCTCTTACAGTAGAGCTGCATAGTGTGACCGCTCTTACAGTTGAGACTCCATAGTGTGTCCGCTCTTACAGTAGAGAGCTCCATAGTGTGACCGCTCTGACAGTAGAGCTCCATAGTGTGAGCGCTCTTACAGTAGAGCTCCATAGTGTGACAGCTCTTACAGTAGAGGCCCCATAGTGTGACCGCTCTTACAGTAGAGGCTCCATAGTGTGACCGCTCTTACATTAGAGCTCCATAGTGTGACCGCTCTAACAGTAGACCTCCATAGTGTGACCGCTCTTACAGTACAGGCTCCATAGTGTGACCGCTCTTACAGTAGACCTCCATAGTGTGACCGCTCTTACAGTAGAGGCTCCATAGTGTGACCGCTTTTACAGTAGAGCTCCATAGTGTGACCACTCTAAGAGTAGAGGCCCCATAGTGTGACCGCTCTTAAAGTAGAGCTCCATAGTGTGACAGCTCTTACAGTAGAGGCCCCATAGTGTGACCGCTCTTAGAGTAGAGGCCCCATAGTGTGACCGCTCTTACAGTAGAGCTCCATAGTGTGACTGCTCTTACAGTAGAGCTCCATAGTGTGACCGCTCTTAGAGTAGAGGCCCCATAGTGTGACCGCTCTTACAGTAGAGCTCCATAGTGTGACTGCTCTTACAGTAGAGCTCCATAGTGTGACTGCTCTTACAGTAGAGGCTCCATAGTGTGACCGCTCTTACAGTAGAGGCCCCATAGTGTGACGGCTCTTACAGTAGAGGCTCCATAGTGTGACCACTCTTACAGTAGAGGCCCAATAGTGTGACCGCTCTTACAGTAGAGCTCCATAGTGTGACCGCTCTTACAGTAGAGCTGCATAGTGTGACCGCTCTTACAGTTGAGGCTCCATAGTGTGACCGCTCTTACAGTAGAGAGCTCCATAGTGTGACCGCTCTTACAGTAGAGCTCCATAGTGTGAGCGCTCTTACAGTAGAGCTCCATAGTGTGGCAGCTCTTACAGTAGAGGCTCCATAGTGTGACCGCTCTTACAGTAGAGCTCCATAGTGTGACCGCTCTTACAGTAGAGGCTCCATAGTGTGAGCGCTCTTACAGTAGACCTCCATAGTATGACCGCTCTTACAGTAGGGCTCCATAGTGTGACCGCTCTTACAGTACAGGCTCCATAGTGTGACCGCTCTTACAGTAGAGGCTCCATAGTGTGACCGCTCTTACAGTAGAGGCTCCGTAGTGTGACCGCTCTTACAGTAGAGCTCGATAGTGTAACCGTTCTTACAGTAGAGCTCCATAGTGTGACCGCTCTTACAGTAGAGGCTCCATAGTGTGACCGCTCTTACAGTAGAGCTCTATAGTGTGACTGCTCTTACAGTAGAGGCTCCATAGTGTGACCGCTCTTACAGTAGAGGCTCCATAGTGTGACCGCTCTTACAGTAGAGCTCCATAGTGTGACCGCTCTTACAGTAGGGCTCCATAGTGTGACCGCTCTTACAGTAGAGGCTCCATAGTGTGACCGCTCTTACAGTAGAGGCTCCATAGTGTGACTGTTCTTACATTAGAGCTCCATAGTGTGACCGCTCTTACAGTAGAGCTCCATAGTGTGACCGCTGTTACAGTAGAGGCTCCATAGTGTGACCGCTGTTACAGTAGAGCTCCATAGTGTGACCGCTGTTACAGTAGAGGCTCCATAGTGTGACCGCTCTTACAGTAGAGGCTCCATAGTGTGACCGCTCTTACAGTAGAGCTCCATAGTGTGACCGCTCTTACAGTAGAGGCTCCATAGTGTGACCGCTCTTACAGTAGGGCTCCATAGTGTGACCGCTCTTACAGTAGAGGCTCCATAGTGTGACCGCTCTTACAGTAGAGCTCCATAGTGTGACCGCTCTTACAGTAGAGGCTCCATAGTGTGACCGCTCTTACAGTAGAGCTCCATAGTGTGACCGCTCTTACAGTAGAGGCTCCATAGTGTGACTGCTCTTACAGTAGAGCTCCATAGTGTGACCGCTCTTACAGTAAAGGCTCCATAGTGTGACCGCTCTTACAGTAGAGGCTCCATAGTTTGACCGCTCTTACAGTAGAGGCTCCATAGTGTGACCGCTCTTACAGTAGAGGCTCCATAGTGTGACCGCTCTTACAGTAGAGGCTCCATAGTGTGACCGCTCTTACAGTAGAGGCTCCATAGTGTGACCGCTCTTACAGTAGAGCTCCATAGTGTGACCGCTCTTACAGTAGAGGCTCCATAGTGTGACCGCTCTTACAGTAGAGCTCCATAGTGTGACCGCTCTTACAGTAGGGCTCCATAGTGTGACCGCTCTTACAGTAGAGGCTCCATAGTGTGACCGCTCTTACAGTAGAGGCTCCATAGTGTGACTGTTCTTACATTAGAGCTCCATAGTGTGACCGCTCTTACAGTAGAGCTCCATAGTGTGACCGCTGTTACAGTAGAGGCTCCATAGTGTGACCGCTGTTACAGTAGAGCTCCATAGTGTGACCGCTGTTACAGTAGAGGCTCCATAGTGTGACCGCTCTTACAGTAGAGGCTCCATAGTGTGACCGCTCTTACAGTAGAGCTCCATAGTGTGACCGCTCTTACAGTAGAGGCTCCATAGTGTGACCGCTCTTACAGTAGGGCTCCATAGTGTGACCGCTCTTACAGTAGAGGCTCCATAGTGTGACCGCTCTTACAGTAGAGCTCCATAGTGTGACCGCTCTTACAGTAGAGGCTCCATAGTGTGACCGCTCTTACAGTAGAGCTCCATAGTGTGACCGCTCTTACAGTAGAGGCTCCATAGTGTGACTGCTCTTACAGTAGAGCTCCATAGTGTGACCGCTCTTACAGTAAAGGCTCCATAGTGTGACCGCTCTTACAGTAGAGGCTCCATAGTTTGACCGCTCTTACAGTAGAGGCTCCATAGTGTGACCGCTCTTACAGTAGAGGCTCCATAGTGTGACCGCTCTTACAGTAGAGGCTCCATAGTGTGACCGCTCTTACAGTAGAGGCTCCATAGTGTGACCGCTCTTACAGTAGAGCTCCATAGTGTGACCGCTCTTACAGTAGAGGCTCCATAGTGTGACCGCTCTTACAGTAGAGGCTCCATAGTGTGACCGCTCTTACAGTAGAGGCTCCATAGTGTGACCGCTCTTACAGTAGAGGCTCCATAGTGTGACCGCTCTTACAGTAGAGGCTCCATAGTGTGACCGCTCTTACAGTAGAGCTCCATAGTGTGACCGCTCTTACAGTAGAGGCTCCATAGTGTGACCGCTCTTACAGTAGAGCTCCATAGTGTGACCGCTCTTACAGTAGAGGCTCCATAGTGTGACCGCTCTTACAGTAGAGGCTCCATAGTGTGACCGCTCTTACAGTAGAGGCTCCATAGTGTGACCGCTCTTACAGTAGAGCTCCATAGTGTGACCGCTCTTACAGTAGAGCTCCATAGTGTGACCGCTCTTACAGTAGAGGCTCCATAGTGTGACCGCTCTTACAGTAGAGCTCCATAGTGTGACCGCTCTTACAGTAGAGGCTCCATAGTGTGACCGCTCTTACATTAGAGCTCCATAGTGTGACCGCTCTTACAGTAGAGGCTCCATAGTGTGACCGCTCTTACAATAGGGCTCCATAGCGTGACCGCTCTTACAGTAGAGGCTCCATAGTGTGACCCCTCTTACAGTAGAGGCTCCATAGTGTGACCGCTCTTACAGTAGAGGCTCCATAGTGTAACCGCTCTTACAGTAGATGCTCCATAGTGTGACCGCTCTTACAGTAGAGGCTCCATAGTGTGACCGCTCTTACAGTAGAGGCTCCATAGTGTGACCGCTCTTACAGTAGAGGCTCCATAGTGTGACCGCTTTAACAGTAGAGCTCCATAGTGTGACCGCTTTTACAGTAGAGCTCCATAGTGTGACCGCTCTTACAGTAGAGGCTCCATAGTGTGACCGCTCTTACAGTAGAGGCTCCATAGTGTGACCGCTCTTACAGTAGAGCTCCATAGTGTGACCGCTCTTACAGTAGAGCTCCATAGTGTGACTGCTCTTACAGTAGAGTCCCCATAGTGTGACCGCTCTTACAGTAGAGGCTCCATAGTGTGACCGCTCTTACAGTAGAGGCTCCATAGTGTGACCGCTCTTACAGTAGAGGCCCCATAGTGTGACCGCTCTTACAGTAGAGCTCCATAGTGTGACTGCTCTTACAGTAGAGCTCCATAGTGTGACCGCTCTTACAGTAGAGGCTCCATAGTGTGACCGCTCTTACAGTAGAGGATCCATAGTGTGACCGCTCTTACAGTAGAGCTCCATAGTGTGACAGCTCTTACAGTAGAGGCCCCATAGTGTGACCGCTCTTACAGTAGAGCTCCATAGTGTGACCGCTCTTACAGTAGAGGCTCCACAGTGTGACCGCTCTTACAGTAGAGGCTCCATAGTGTGACCGCTCTTACAGTAGAGGCCCCATAGTGTGACGGCTCTTACAGTAGAGGCTCCATAGTGTGACCACTCTTACAGTAGAGCTCCATAGTGTGACCGCTCTTACAGTAGAGCTGCATAGTGTGACCGCTCTTACAGTTGAGACTCCATAGTGTGTCCGCTCTTACAGTAGAGAGCTCCATAGTGTGACCGCTCTGACAGTAGAGCTCCATAGTGTGAGCGCTCTTACAGTAGAGCTCCATAGTGTGACAGCTCTTACAGTAGAGGCCCCATAGTGTGACCGCTCTTACAGTAGAGGCTCCATAGTGTGACCGCTCTTACATTAGAGCTCCATAGTGTGACCGCTCTAACAGTAGACCTCCATAGTGTGACCGCTCTTACAGTACAGGCTCCATAGTGTGACCGCTCTTACAGTAGACCTCCATAGTGTGACCGCTCTTACAGTACAGGCTCCATAGTGTGACCGCTTTTACAGTAGAGCTCCATAGTGTGACCACTCTAAGAGTAGAGGCCCCATAGTGTGACCGCTCTTAAAGTAGAGCTCCATAGTGTGACAGCTCTTACAGTAGAGGCCCCATAGTGTGACCGCTCTTAGAGTAGAGGCCCCATAGTGTGACCGCTCTTACAGTAGAGCTCCATAGTGTGACTGCTCTTACAGTAGAGCTCCATAGTGTGACCGCTCTTAGAGTAGAGGCCCCATAGTGTGACCGCTCTTACAGTAGAGCTCCATAGTGTGACTGCTCTTACAGTAGAGCTCCATAGTGTGACCGCTCTGACAGTAGAGGCTCCATAGTGTGACCGCTCTTACAGTAGAGGCCCCATAGTGTGACGGCTCTTACAGTAGAGGCTCCATAGTGTGACCACTCTTACAGTAGAGGCCCAATAGTGTGACCGCTCTTACAGTAGAGCTCCATAGTGTGACCGCTCTTACAGTAGAGCTGCATAGTGTGACCGCTCTTACAGTTGAGGCTCCATAGTGTGACCGCTCTTACAGTAGAGAGCTCCATAGTGTGACCGCTCTTACAGTAGAGCTCCATAGTGTGAGCGCTCTTACAGTAGAGCTCCATAGTGTGGCAGCTCTTACAGTAGAGGCTCCATAGTGTGACCGCTCTTACAGTAGAGCTCCATAGTGTGACCGCTCTTACAGTAGAGGCTCCATAGTGTGAGCGCTCTTACAGTAGACCTCCATAGTATGACCGCTCTTACAGTAGGGCTCCATAGTGTGACCGCTCTTACAGTACAGGCTCCATAGTGTGACCGCTCTTACAGTAGAGCTCGATAGTGTAACCGTTCTTACAGTAGAGCTCCATAGTGTGACCGCTCTTACAGTAGAGGCTCCATAGTGTGACCGCTCTTACAGTAGAGCTCTATAGTGTGACTGCTCTTACAGTAGAGGCTCCATAGTGTGACCGCTCTTACAGTAGAGGCTCCATAGTGTGACCGCTCTTACAGTAGAGCTCCATAGTGTGACCGCTCTTACAGTAGGGCTCCATAGTGTGACCGCTCTTACAGTAGAGGCTCCATAGTGTGACCGCTCTTACAGTAGAGGCTCCATAGTGTGACCGCTCTTACAGTAGAGGCTCCATAGTGTGACCGCTCTTACAGTAGTGGCTCCATAGTGTGACCGCTCTTACAGTAGAGCTCCATAGTGTGACCGCTCTTACAGTAGAGCTCCATAGTGTGACCGCTGTTACAGTAGAGGCTCCATAGTGTGACCGCTCTTACAGTAGAGCTCCATAGTGTGACCGCTCTTACAGTAGAGCTCCATAGTGTGACCGCTCTTACAGTAGAGCTCCATAGTGTGACCGCTGTTACAGTAGAGGCTCCATAGTGTGACCGCTGTTACAGTAGAGCTCCATAGTGTGACCGCTGTTACAGTAGAGGCTCCATAGTGTGACCGCTCTTACAGTAGAGGCTCCATAGTGTGACCGCTCTTACAGTAGAGCTCCATAGTGTGACCGCTCTTACAGTAGAGGCTCCATAGTGTGACCGCTCTTACAGTAGGGCTCCATAGTGTGACCGCTCTTACAGTAGAGGCTCCATAGTGTGACCGCTCTTACAGTAGAGCTCCATAGTGTGACCGCTCTTACAGTAGAGGCTCCATAGTGTGACCGCTCTTACAGTAGAGCTCCATAGTGTGACCGCTCTTACAGTAGAGGCTCCATAGTGTGACTGCTCTTACAGTAGAGCTCCACAGTGTGACCGCTCTTACAGTAGAGGCTCCATAGTGTGACCGCTCTTACAGTAAAGGCTCCATAGTGTGACCGCTCTTACAGTAGAGGCTCCATAGTTTGACCGCTCTTACAGTAGAGGCTCCATAGTGTGACCGCTCTTACAGTAGAGGCTCCATAGTGTGACCGCTCTTACAGTAGAGGCTCCATAGTGTGACTGCTCTTACAGTAGAGGCTCCATAGTGTGACCGCTCTTACAGTAGAGCTCCATAGTGTGACCGCTCTTACAGTAGAGGCTCCATAGTGTGACCGCTCTTACAGTAGAGGCTCCATAGTGTGACCGCTCTTACAGTAGAGGCTCCATAGTGTGACCGCTCTTACAGTAGAGGCTCCATAGTGTGACCGCTCTTACAGTAGAGGCTCCATAGTGTGACCGCTCTTACAGTAGAGCTCCATAGTGTGACCGCTCTTACAGTAGAGGCTCCATAGTGTGACCGCTCTTACAGTAGAGCTCCATAGTGTGACCGCTCTTACAGTAGAGGCTCCATAGTGTGACCGCTCTTACAGTAGAGGCTCCATAGTGTGACCGCTCTTACAGTAGAGGCTCCATAGTGTGACCGCTCTTACAGTAGAGCTCCATAGTGTGACCGCTCTTACAGTAGAGGCTCCATAGTGTGACCGCTCTTACAGTAGAGCTCCATAGTGTGACCGCTCTTACAGTAGAGGCTCCATAGTGTGACCGCTCTTACAGTAGAGGCTCCATAGTGTGACCGCTCTTACAGTAGAGGCTCCATAGTGTGACCGCTCTTACAGTAGAGGCTCCATAGTGTGACCGCTCTTACAGTAGAGGCTCCATAGTGTGACCGCTCTTACAGTAGAGCTCCATAGTGTGACCGCTCTTACAGTAGAGGCTCCATAGTGTGACCGCTCTTACAGTAGAGGCTCCATAGTGTGACCGCTCTTACAGTAGAGGCTCCATAGTGTGACCGCTCTTACAGTAGAGGCTCCATAGTGTGACCGCTCTTACAGTAGAGGCTCCATAGTGTGACCGCTCTTACATTAGAGGCTCCATAGTGTGACCGCTCTTACAGTAGAGGCTCCATAGTGTGACCGCTCTTACAGTAGAGGCTCCATAGTGTGACCGCTCTTACAGTAGAGGCTCCATAGTGTGACCGCTCTTACAGTAGAGGCTCCATAGTGTGACCGCTCTTACAGTAGAGGCTCCATAGTGTGACCGCTCTTACAGTAGAGGCTCCATAGTGTGACCGCTCTTACAGTAGAGCTCCATAGTGTGACCGCTCTTACAGTAGAGCTCCATAGTGTGACCGCTCTTACAGTAGAGGCTCCATAGTGTGACCGCTCTTACAGTAGAGGCTCCATAGTGTGACCGCTCTTACAGTAGGGCTCCATAGTGTGACCGCTGTTACAGTAGAGGCTCCATAGTGTGACCGCTCTTACAGTAGAGCTCCATAGTGTGACCTCTCTTACAGTAGAGGCTCCATAGTGTGACCGCTCTTACAGTAGAGCTCCATAGTGTGACCGCTCTTACAGTAGAGCTCCATAGTGTGACCGCTCTTACAGTAGAGGCTCCATAGTGTGACCGCTCTTACAGTAGAGGCTCCATAGTGTGACCGCTCTTACAGTAGGGCTCCATAGTGTGACCGCTCTTACAGTAGAGCTCCATAGTGTGACCGCTCTTACAGTAGAGGCTCCATAGTGTGACCGCTCTTACAGTAGAGCTCCATAGTGTGACCGCTCTTACAGTAGAGGCTCCATAGTGTGACTGCTCTTACAGTAGAGCTCCATAGTGTGACCGCTCTTACAGTAGAGCTCCATAGTGTGACCGCTCTTACAGTAGAGGCTCCATAGTTTGACCGCTCTTACAGTAGAGGCTCCATAGTGTGACCGCTCTTACAGTAGAGGCTCCATAGTGTGACCGCTCTTACAGTAGAGGCTCCATAGTGTGACCGCTCTTACAGTAGAGGCTCCATAGTGTGACCGCTCTTACAGTAGAGCTCCATAGTGTGACCGCTCTTACAGTAGAGCTCCATAGTGTGACCGCTCTTACAGTAGAGGCTCCATAGTGTGACCGCTCTTACAGTAGAGGCTCCATAGTGTGACCGCTCTTACAGTAGAGCTCCATAGTGTGACCGCTCTTACAGTAGAGGCTCCATAGTGTGACCGCTCTTACAGTAGAGGCTCCATAGTGTGACCGCTCTTACAGTAGAGCTCCATAGTGTGACCGCTCTTACAGTAGAGGCTCCATAGTGTGACCGCTCTTACAGTAGAGCTCCATAGTGTGACCGCTCTTACAGTAGAGGCTCCATAGTGTGACCGCTCTTACAGTAGAGCTCCATAGTGTGACCGCTCTTACAGTAGAGGCTCCATAGTGTGACCGCTCTTACAGTAGAGGCTCCATAGTGTGACCGCTCTTACAGTAGAGCTCCATAGTGTGACCGCTCTTACAGTAGAGGCTCCATAGTGTGACCGCTCTTACAGTAGAGGCTCCATAGTGTGACCGCTCTTACAGTAGAGGCTCCATAGTGTGACCGCTCTTACAGTAGAGGCTCCATAGTGTGACTGCTCTTACAGTAGAGGCTCCATAGTGTGACCGCTCTTACAGTAGAGCTCCATAGTGTGACCGCTCTTACAGTAGAGGCTCCATAGTGTGACCGCTCTTACAGTAGAGGCTCCATAGTGTGACCGCTCTTACAGTACAGGCTCCATAGTGTGACCGCTCTTACAGTAGAGGCTCCATAGTGTGACCGCTCTTACAGTAGAGGCTCCATAGTGTGACCGCTCTTACAGTAGAGGCTCCATAGTGTGACCGCTCTTACAGTAGAGGCTCCATAGTGTGACCGCTCTTACAGTAGAGCTCCATAGTGTGACCGCTCTTACAGTAGAGCTCCATAGTGTGACCGCTCTTACAGTAGAGGCTCCATAGTGTGACCGCTCTTACAGTAGAGGCTCCATAGTGTGACCGCTCTTACAGTAGAGCACCATAGTGTGACCGCTCTTACAGTAGAGGCTCCATAGTGTGACCACTCTTACAGTAGAGGCTCCATAGTGTGACCGCTCTTACAGTAGAGGCTCCATAGTGTGACCGCTCTTACAGTAGAGGCTCCATAGTGTGACCACTCTTACAGTAGAGGCTCCATAGTGTGACCACTCTTACAGTAGAGGCTCCATAGTGTGACCGCTCTTACAGTAGAGGCTCCATAGTGTGACCACTCTTACAGTAGAGGCTCCATAGTGTGACCGCTCTTACAGTAGGGCTCCATAGTGTAACCGCTCTTACAGTAGAGGCTCCATAGTGTGACCGCTCTTACAGTAGAGCACCATAGTGTGACCGCTCTTACAGTAGAGGCTCCATAGTGTGACTGCTCTTACAGTACAGGCTCCATAGTGTGACCGCTCTTACAGTAGAGGCTCCATAGTGTGACCGCTCTTACAGTAGAGGCTCCATAGTGTGACCGCTATTACAGTAGAGGCTCCATAGTGTGACCGCTCTTACAGTAGAGGCTCCATAGTGTGACCGCTCTTACAGTAGAGCTCCATAGTGTGACCGCTCTTACAGTAGAGGCTCCATAGTGTGACCGCTCTTACAGTAGGGCTCCATAGTGTGACCGCTCTTACAGTAGAGGCTCCATAGTGTGACCGCTCTTACAGTAGAGGCTCCATAGTGTGACCGCTCTTACAGTAGAGCTCCATAGTGTGACCGCTTTTACAGTAGAGGCCCATAGTGTGACCGCTCTTACAGTAGAGCTCCATAGTGTGACCGCTCTTACAGTAGAGGCTCCATACTGTGACAGCTCTTACAGTAGAGGCTCCATAGTGTGACCGCTCTTACAGTAGAGGCTCCATAGTGTGACCGCTCTTACAGTAGAGGCTCCATAGTGTGACCGCTCTTACAGTAGAGGCTCCATAGTGTGACCGCTCTTACAGTAGAGGCTCCATAGTGTGACCGCTCTTACAGTAGAGGCTCCATAGTGTGACCGCTCTTACAGTAGAGGCTCCATAGTGTGACCGCTCTTACAGTAGAGGCTCCATAGTGTGACCGCTCTTACAGTATAACTCCATAGTGTGACCGCTCTTACAGTAGAGGCTCCATAGTGTGACCGCTCTTACAGTAGAGGCTCCATAGTGTGACCGCTCTTACAGTAGAGGCTCCATAGTGTGACCGCTCTTACAGTCGAGCTCCATAGTGTGACCGCTCTTACAGTAGAGGCTCTATAGTGTGACCGCTCTTACAGTAGAGGCTCCATAGTGTGACCGCTCTTACAGTAGAGGCTCCATAGTGTGACCGCTCTTACAGTAGAGCTCCATAGTGTGACCGCTCTTACAGTAGAGGCTCCATAGTGTGACCGCTCTTACAGTAGAGGCTCCATAGTGTGACCGCTCTTACAGTAGAGGCTCCATAGTGTGACCGCTCTTACAGTAGAGGCTCCATAGTGTGACCGCTTTTACAGTACAGGCTCCATAGTGTGACCGCTCTTACAGTAGAGGCTCCATAGTGTGACCGCTCTTACAGTAGAGCTCCATAGTGTGACCGCTCTTACAGTAGAGGCTCCATAGTGTGACCGCTCTTACAGTAGAGGCTCCATAGTGTAACCGCTCTTACAGTAGATGCTCCATAGTGTGACCGCTCTTACAGCAGAGGCTCCATAGTGTGACCGCTCTTACAGTCGAGCTCCATAGTGTGACCGCTCTTACAGTAGGGCTCCATAGTGTGACCGCTCTTACAGTAGAGCTCCATAGTGTGATCGCTCTTACAGTAGAGCTCCATAGTGTGACCGCTCTTACAGTAGAGCTCCATAGTGTGACCGCTCTTACAGTAGAGCTCCATAGTGTGACCGCTCTTACAGTAGGGCTCCATAGTGTGACCGCTCTTACAGTAGAGCTCCATAGTGTGATCGCTCTTACAGTAGAGCTCCATAGTGTGACCGCTCTTACAGTAGAGGCTCCATAGTGTGACCGCTCTTACAGTAGAGGCTCCATAGTGTGACCGCTCTTACAGTAGAGCTCCATAGTGTGACCGCTCTTACAGTAGAGGCTCCATAGTGTGACCGCTCTTACAGTAGAGCTCCATAGTGTGACCGCTCTTACAGTAGAGGCTCCATAGTGTGACCGCTCTTACAGTAGAGGCTCCATAGTGTGACCGCTCTTACAGTAGAGCTCCATAGTGTGACCGCTCTTACAGTAGAGCTCCATAGTGTGACCGTTCTTACAGTAGAGGCTCCATAGTGAGACCGCTCTTACAGTAGAGGCTCCATAGTGTGACCGCTCTTACAGTAGAGCTCCATAGTGTGACCGCTCTTACAGTAGAGGCTCCATAGTGTGACCGCTCTTACAGTAGAGGCTCCATAGTGTGACCGCTCTTACAGTAGAGCTCCATAGTGTGACCGCTCTTACAGTAGAGCTCCATAGTGTGACCGCTCTTACAGTAGAGGCTCCATAGTGTGACCGCTCTTACAGTAGAGCTCCATAGTGTGACCGCTCTTACAGTAGAGGCTCCATAGTGTGACCGCTCTTACAGTAGAGCTCCATAGTGTGACCGCTCTTACAGTAGTGGCTCCATAGTGTGACCGCTCTTACAGTAGAGGCTCCATAGTGTGACCGCTCTTACAGTAGAGGCTCCATAGTGTGACCGCTCTTACAGTAGAGCTCCATAGTGTGACCGCTCTTACAGTAGAGCTCCATAGTGTGACCGCTCTTACAGTAGTGGCTCCATAGTGTGACCGCTCTTACAGTAGAGGCTCCATAGTGTGACCGCTCTTACAGTAGAGGCTCCATAGTGTGACCGCTCTTACAGTAGAGGCTCCATAGTGTGACCGCTCTTACAGTAGAGCTCCATAGTGTGACCGCTCTTACAGTAGAGCTCCATAGTGTGACCGCTCTTACATTAGAGCTCCATAGTGTGACCGCTCTTACAGTAGAGGCTCCATAGTGTGACCGCTCTTACAGTAGAGGCTCCATAGTGTGACCGCTCTTACAGTAGAGCTCCATAGTGTGACCGCTCTTACAGTAGGGGCTCCATAGTGTGACCGCTCTTACAGTAAAGAGCCTGAAGGTGTGATTGCTCTTACTTTTGGCAGCTCTCTACAATAAACAGCTGGCATCTTCCTCCATACGTGCGACTTGCCTGCCCTCTCGTGGTAGCAAACGATATGACACTGCTATTGAGTCTATCACAGCCTTAAAGGGGTTGTCCCGCGAAAGCAAGTGGGTCTATACACTTCTGTATGGCCATATTAATGCACTTTGTAATGTACATCGTGCATTAATTATGAGCCATACAGAAGTTATTCACTTACCTGTTCCGTTGCTGGCGTCCTCGTCTCCATGGTGCCGTCTAATTTTCAGCGTCTAATCGCCCGATTCGACGCGCTTGCGCAGTCCAGGTCTTCTGCTTTTCTCAATGGGGCCGCTCGTGCCGGAGAGCGGCTCCGTGTAGCTCCGCCCCGCCACGTGCCGATTCCAGCCAATCAGGAGGCTGGAATCGGCAATGGACCGCACAGAAGAGCTGCATTCCACGGAGGGAGAAGATCCCGGCGGCCATCTTCTACCGGTAAGTAAGAAGTAACCGGAGCGCGGGGATTCAGGTAAGCACTGTGCGGTTTTTATTTTTAACCAGTGCATCGGGTTTGTCCCGCGCCGAACGGGGGGGCTGTTGAAAAAAAAAAAAAAACCGTTTCGGCGCGGGACAACCCTTTTAAGTGTGAGTAGATAGATATAGTATACATGTGCGGTGAGGTCTTGGCTCAGCGCTTTCTCTGAGACATGTTGGGCATTTAGCTCCCGGATTCTTACCATAAGGTATATAATGGGAAAAACACGATTGTGCCATTTACGTCGTGGGGGATGTTTGCCTCTATGACGTTCTCAGTACAGATCTGCTACCTTTTTTCTGTAGTTCTGCACGATTCCAGCGATATGAAAGGTCAGTTTTTTTTAAAGCTAATATTATTTTAAAAAGTGCTTTTAAAAAAAATCGCAAAATTGTTTTGTCGGCATCTTTTGAACTCCCCTCCCCCCGTAGCCTTTTTGTTTTTCCATTGATAGAGTTCTGCTCATTTCTTGCCCATTTTTGACACTATCTTGGGGTGTATCTGACTTTTTGATTGCCTTTTATTATAGATTTTCTTGGAGATGGGATGACCAAAAGGTGCAATGCTAAAATTGCATATTCTTCTCTAATGGATTTCGCCATGCGACATAAATAATGGGATATTTTTATAAATTGGACATTTACAGATCAGTGTTGCCAATTTTGTAAACTTTTTTAACACTTTTGATTTCTCAGTCTTTTCAGTAATTAAAATAACTTTAATTATTGTTACTCTTTCTTCATTAGTCTCCATAAGTGTCTTGAACTTGTGACTGTCTGATCGCTTTAACAGTATAGTGCAATACTATAATATTGCATTACACTGTATTCTGACCTGTGTTCTATTACAGAAGCCTTTGGTTTGTCTTAAGAGGCGCTTACTCATGACAGTCCTGAGGCTGCCATTACACCCTCTCAGCACCCTATGATTTCACTATTAGGTTTTGGTCCTCTTACCAAAGAAACCATAGAACTGGAATTAGTAATTGATCCTAATCATCATGAGAAGATATTGTGGTAAAGCAATACCGGAAATGGCCACTAGAGGACTCCCTAATACCGCATTCAGTGGGTGACTGCTGATTTTAATCTAGGCGTCTGAGGAAGTTTGGTAAAAGGAAGGTGGGTCTCTTAAGGTTCATTTAGACCGGACAAATGGCGGGCAAACAATGCCTGACACTCGTTCCTGTGTATCCTTGCTCCAGTGCTGTTGAACGGGAGCTAGTATCGCAGGCTCACTCAGAGTAGCTAGCAGGGGGGTGGGGAGGCTGCAGGAAATTTCTCTCCACGCGCTCCCCCGCCCCTCTCCATTGATTTAACATAGCGGCCGCTCATTACTGAACAGCTGCTATTTACACCAAATGATCAGCGTTCAGCTCATTGTCCATCGTTTATGCAGCATAAACAAAGGGCGATGAGCTGATCACTGATCGCTCAGTGTTCAGAGCAGCTGTTCAGTACTGAACAGCCGCTATGTTAAGTCAATGGAGAGGTGCGGGGGAGAGCAGGGAGAGAAATCTCCTGCAGCCTCCCCACTGTGAGCCCGCAATGTGCAGCAGCATGGGAGCGACTATGTGCGGGGACGAGTGTCGGGCATCGTTTGCCCAACATTCGTACCGTCTAAATGGGCCTTTAGTCATTTACTTGTGATCTTCTGGGACTGGGGCACGAAAACTCTGTGTGGAAGAGACGCCATAAGTACTGCAACGACAATTCTTGTTAAGGTCTTTTTGATATTAAGGAGATATGTGATAGCACTAGGCCTGGTTTATTGGACCAAGTGTTGTGTATAGTTAGTGACCAGATGGCCAGGGTTTATGTTGTGTACTGGTATCATGTGATAAGTTCCAGTTGCGGAGTGTTTTCCTGAGAGTGCTGCCAACATCTTGAGTTGAAAAGATGGTGATCTTGAAATGTGACTCTTCTGCTATTGTCACAATATGATTTAATTTCATTGCTTTCCCAAAGTTTCCAGAAATGGTTTAGCATCCACAATCTCACAATTAATTGAAAAATCAGAGAACTCGTGTTCACCTCTGGGCTGGGAGCTTCTGGAGAGTCAACGTCTAACTCTATAGGACAGCCAGAAGCCTAGAAAGGGTTTAAAGGGGTTGTCCCGCGCCGAAACGGTTTTTTGTTTTTTTTCAATAGCCCCCCCGTTCGGCGCGAGACAAACCCGATGCAGGGATAAAAAAAAAAACCGGGTAGTACTTACCCGAATCCCCGCGCTCCGGTGACTTCTTACTTACCTTGTGAAGATGGCCGCCGGGATCTTCACCCTCGGTGGACCGCAGGTCTTCTGTGCGGTCCATTGCAGATTCCAGCCTCCTGATTGGCTGGAATCGGCACACGTGACGGGGCGGAGCTACGAGGAGCTGCTCTCTGGCACGAGCGGCCCCATTCAGAAGACAGGACTGCGCAAGCGCGTCTAATCGGGCGATTAGACGCTGAAGATTAGACGGCACCATGGAGACGGGGACGCTAGCAACGGAACAGGTAAGTGAATAACTTCTGTATGGCTCATAATTAATGCACAATGTACATTACAAAGTGCATTAATATGGCCATACAGAAGTGTATACCCCCACTTGCTTTCGCGGGACAACCCCTTTAAGGATGTCTGAGACAAGAAAAGTGCTGACCGGTTACCTCCTCATTGTCCTTATGGCTGTCCTACTGAACGTCTACCTGGTGAAGCCACACCTATTGGACACATCTGCCCACTTTCTGAGTGAGACCTTAAAGGGAACCTGTTATCAACTATGTTGCCTATACACACTTTGTAAAAACACTGCCACCCCCAGGAAGAAGTTGACGTTTCACTATAAAACTCATCCTGCAGTTCCATCTCAGGCAGATCTGTAAATGATGAGTTGTGGTGATTAGATGGACGGTCTTGTCACCGGAGACCCTATAAGTGCTTCCCCCTTGGCCTATAAGAGGCTCTAGGAGGCTCCTTGTGTGTAGTGACCTCTTCTTCCGCTTGTGTAGAGCTTGTTGGCCACTAGATGCCTCTACGACGCAGAGAAGAAATTTTACCCCGTTACCAGAGGGGGGCACATTATTGGGATGTGGGAAGCTGGATGGTCGAATCGATGAATTGTCCCCCACCAGTCGTTCTGACCAGACTGTTAGGAGGTGTTGGGACCAGTGGATGGGGCACACAAGGTGACCGGGCTCAGGACGCCCCCTACAGACCACCAGTAGAGAGGAGCATCTGACCAGACTGTTAGGAGGTGTTGGGACCAGTGGATGTGTGAGGACACACAAGGTGACCGGGCTCAGGACATCCCCTACAGACCACCAGTAGAGAGGAGCATCTGACCAGACTGTTAGGAGGTGTTGGGACCAATGGATGTGCGAGGTGACCAGGCTCAGGACGCCCCCTACAGACCACCAGTAGAGAGGAGCATCTGACCAGACTGTTAGGAGGTGTTGGGACCAGTGGATGTGTGAGGACACACAAGGTGACCGGGCTCAGGACATCCCCTACAGACCACCAGTAGAGAGGAGCATCTGACCAGACTGTTAGGAGGTGTTGGGACCAATGGATGTGCGAGGTGACCAGGCTCAGGACGCCCCCTACAGACCACCAGTAGAGAGGAGCATCTGACCAGACTGTTAGGAGGTGTTGGGACCAGTGGATGTGTGAGGGCATACAAGGTGACCGGGCTCAAGACCACCCCCTACAGACCACCAGTAGAGAGGAGCATCTGACCAGACGGTTAGGAGGTGTTGGGACCAGTGGATGTGTGAGGGCACACAAGGTGACTGGGCTCAGGATGCCCCCTACAGACCCCCAATAGAGACAACAGTCTGACTAGACTGTTAGGAGGTGTTGGGACCAGTTGATGTGTGAGGGCACACAAGGTGACCGGGCTCAGGATGCCCCCTACAGACCCCCAGTAGAGAGGAACGTCTGACCAGACTGTTAGGGGTTGTTGGGACCAGTGGATGGGGGCACACAAGGTGACCGGGCTCAGGATGCCCCCTACAGACCCCCAGTAGAGAGGAACGTCTGACCAGACTGTTAGGGGTTGTTGGGACCAGTGGATGGGGGCACACAAGGTGACTGGCTCAGGACCCCCGACAGACCACCAGTAGAGAGGAGCATCTGATCATCCGACAAGCACCAGCAACTCCCGCTGTTTCATTGTCCGCCATCCAGAGACAAGTGGTGCCATCATCTGAGCCCTGGCACTTGGCTGAAGGACATTTGGTCTCACGGCCCCCATTACATGTACGGCCTCTGACCCCCACCGTCGCCCCCATTACATGTACAGCCTCTGACACCCACCCTCACCTTTGTTTGCAGTGATGTCGTGAACTTGAAGCTGGATGCTACGGAGGGGAACCGGATGTCTTCAGTGATGAATCCAGGTTTAGTTTAGTCACTGATTATAGCCATGTTCATGTCTTGAGACCTCGGGATGAGCGCCTCAATCCTGCCTTAGCCGTGGAGCCACACACTGCCCCCTGCTGGTGTGATAGTCTGGTGTGCTTTCGCATATGACACTTGGTCATCTCTTGTAGTAGTACAAGGGACAATGACAGCTCAGTGTGTCACAGGAAGCCCCCACAACATTGTCACATGTCTGTGGCCGCCCGGTCGCCAGATTAATCACCAATAGAACATGTATGGGACCATCCAGGACACCATCTTCCACAGCCTACAAGTTTGCACGATCTGGAGGCTCAGTTATGACAAATTAATGCCTTAATGCCTCCATGCCTACCTGTATCACATCTTGTATCCAAGCTGCAGGTGGTACAATTGGGTACTAGAGCCCCCATGCCCACCTATATCACATCTTGTATGCAAGCTAGAGGCGGTCCAACGGGGTACTAGAGCCTCCATGCTCATCTGTATCACATCTTGTATACAAGCTAGAGGCGGTACGACAGGGTACTAGAGCCTCCATGCCCCCCCCCCCTTCCTGTATCACATCTTGTACCATTAGCAGCACTGTTAAAAGTTTATAGCAGATTGCATTGTAAAGACTTGATGGCAGATTCCTTTTAAGTGATCTTGAAGTGCTGACGCTGCATTTTCTCAGTTAAAGGCTCTCTTTACCTCCTACTCTGGACTCAGCAGTGTTAGCGATAAGCGGTTTCTTCATCCATGTGGCTTTTTCTCTTCTCTTGCCAAATGTCACCCTCTGAAAGAAATAGACATTGAAAATGAAGGATTACTTGCGATGAAGAAGGCCTTTACAGACTGGAGACGTCTTCCTGAAGGAGCTTCTCACCCTGTACAAGTTTTTAGATCATCCAAATCGAAGTTAATTAGATCAGCTAAGAGCGTTTTCGCAGTCCGGCACTTTGGGGTTAATTTTTGAAGATGTAATTTGATTATTTATTTCTGCCCTCCTAATGGAAAGGCAAATGCTGTCCAGGATGTTATCAGAGACCTTGCAAGACTATATTTGAGACCACTATTTTAGCTGTTAGGTACTTTGTCGAGGCCACCTTCCTCAGTGATGGAGTACACTGTATGAAGGAAGGCTATAATGGAGATCCTTCCTAAGGATGTACAATCTAGAAGATCGATAACAAAGAATCATTCTTTACAATTTGGAACCGTTGAACAATAGTGATGTTCATATTATAGATACATCACAAACCTGCCAAGCCCCAGATGAGATGTGTCACCACTTGACATTAGTGTTAGAGCAGTGAATCACTAGACTCAAAGTAATGAGGACAGAAATGGAAGAGTCCTATCAGGTGAATTTGGTCAGGGCCGTGGAGAGGGCAGGTGCTAGGCAATTGGCAAGTTGCGCCATTTCCCCATACTTTGGAAAACTTTTGGGGACATCTGTTTTTATTTATAATACTTTGAAAGGGGATCATTGTATTAACTAATCTTTTCCATTGGTCTATCTTCCATCCACCAGAGCACTATGGCCTTTAACCCCCCCCCCCCCCCCAAAAAAAAGGTTTCTCTAAGAAGAATTCTATCATGTTGATGGCACACCCCTTCTTCATCTAGTAATCTAAAGACGCAAATTTCAGGAGCGAAGTCCAACATGGCTTCCAAAATCTCTGATAGACAATCTACCTCCCCAGACCAAAACCATTGTACAAAATAGCAATTCCATATAAAGTGCCAAAAATCAGCATGGGAAACTTGACAAGTATGGCAGTGGGCATGATGAAACCTACCCATTTTGTATAGCCTCCTTGAAGGAGATGCTTTCCAAGATTTAACCTTCAAAGATAAGAGTCTGGACCTTTGGTCATCGACTCTGTTCCAAAGACTTTTTGGCTGGAGGTTTTACATCTATCTCCTGACCCTAGATCTGTACTCTGTGTCACATGGGAGTAAGTAAGACTAAAGAACTTGTCCTTTTTGGTGGCCAAGATACCAGATTGGTGCCTAGAGATGTGTTTCTGCTCGCCAAACGTGTGCTAGAAACAAGACTGCAATGTGCGACAACTGGGAAGAGATCTGCACTTTCAGAGCGGATTCTAAGGCTGCCTGTCCACGGCCGGAGCGATATCCCACGGCAGATCTCAGCCATAGGAGACAGCGTGATTGGCGATGAGTGCAGCACTCTCCATACAATCTTGCGCACAGATGAAAGTCGACAACAGGATATGGACGACTAATGAAATTAGGTGAACGTGACACCAGTGCCTGATTTAAAAGTTCTTGGTAGAGAAATAAGACTAGCAAACGTATTTGAATAAACTACAGGCACACAATTTACTGTTGAGCGTAGCAGTCTGTAAGAATATCAAACAGTAGAATTTGCATGTACACAGTTTAAACCTTGTTACACATATAAACAAGCCCTGGGGAGGCAGCACCTGAGATAAGAGAAAGCTATAGAGAGACTGACGAGGACTGCAAACAATACGCCTATCAATCCGATTAACAGTTTTTTTCCAACCTGAAACATGAGCTAAGATTCTCCAGTACTCACTCCGCTGGATCCTCTGGAGATTCTGTGATCTTTGCAGCCTGCAATACTGTGACTGGGTTGATTGTTTAGTGGGAGCATGGCTTGAAAGGATTTCAGGTTTTGATGACAAACACAGGCTTCTCTCAGCATCACGTCATGGATGATTGATCAACTACAAACTGGGTTCTTGAAGTTGTGGGAAAACTTCTGTAATTACAGGACAGGGAAGAAGCCAATAATATGGCTTTACATTGCTGCAACATTTCCCCTCCCCGCTTCTCCATCTCTCTCTCTCTCAACTGTCTCTGACTCATTCTCTGCCTCTTAACACTTTTTATAATTATCTACTACAGATCAAGGAAACAGGAAATAACTCCTCCTAGTCCACTCATGTAACTTGTTTCAGCTTGGCTGTGCCCCTTGACAACAATCACAAAAAATGGCCGTTACTTACTGACTGAGGAGTGCATATAGATGCATCCTCCTCTCATTAAGACTTATGGGGGAGCCCAGGATGGCAGTACCAATGTGGTTCACTGAAGGAAATGCAGGGCAACCCGCTGAATTATCATGGGGTCATTAATAGGTTGCTGGTCTGCATGGTGAACTACATATATCAGAATGGTCTGGCACCCTGTATCCACTATGTGTGGGAGTGAACACCAAGCATCCACCCCCCTCATTATCAAGAGGCAGTGTGAGTGGGTGTCTCATCGGTGCCCTCATAGGTGTTATTGGCTCCTCCATTTGGTAGTCAGCTACCTGCATGGTGAGAGGAGGATGCATCTATATGCACTCCTCACTCAGTAAGTAACGGCCATTTTTTGTGATTGTTTTTAATTTTTTATTTCTCCTTCTGTGATGTTGTGCCCCTTGACCATTCAGGGAGCTTCTTTCTTCTGCTGGATCATGTGGTCTGCAGGTCCTGTCTGTTACATCCCTAGATCCTTCAGCCATTGTAGTAAAGTAAACATGACTAAACTAAATTAACTATTTAGTTCTCTAACCTGACCCCATCTTCTTATTAAACTAAATCCAGTATAACTACCTGCTGCTAAATGAGCTGTAGTTAGCACAATTGTTCTTGACCTGCAATGAAGTACTTTTATACTATAGTGTCACACTTCAGATCCCTACGGTACCTTACCCTTAGACCCAATGTCCATGGGCAAAATCGAACTAGTGAATCCGCTTGGGTATTCCACACACGTGATCTGCGCCCATAGGGAATCATTGGACACCTGCAGGTAATTAAATACCTGCAGATGTCATTTTTCCTTGCCGCGTGGATCACACATGCGGGGAACCACCCGCAGCACGCTCCATTTTCTGCGGGTTTCCCGCACAGATGGTTCCCACGGCTTCCATTGAAGCCTATTGAATCCGTCCAGTCCTGTGCCACACCTGCAGTTGTCACTGCGTCCATGCTGCGGGACCGCGGAAAAGCACATTTGCAGGGCAGAAAAATAGAAGATCCGGCCATGACGGACGAAAACCCGCAGCATCCGGATAGGTGAGTATAATCTATTTTATGGTCTCATGTCTGCGGGAAAGGAGGGACCTGTGTGGGATTCTGCATGGGGAATCTGTGCCGGCCAGAATTTCCCCATGGACGTGAGGCCTCAGGGTAACTTCAACCCCTTCCTGTGTCCTTCTTGTCCTTACGGTTCTATTTCTTTGGACTTTCTTGTAGAACCAAGGAGATGAATACTAACTTAGTAATAGTTGATTGTCTTACCCATGTGGCTCACTTCATGCTCAGAAATGGACCGCCTTCCGCTGAAGAATCTGCAGAACTCTTTATCAGGGACGTGTTCTGCTTACATGGCATGCTTGACCACGTGGTTTATGGCCATGTTGTCCAGTTCACTTCTAGGTTCTGAAACACTTTTCGTGCCTCCTTAGGGATGGAAGTGAATTTATAATCTGCTTTGCATCCACAGTCTAATGGTCAGATGGGGAGAACCATCTAAATCTGGGGCTTTGGAACAGTATTTATGGTGTTACATAAACTATCTCCATGATGATCAGGTTGACTGACTTCCTGCCATAACCACTTCAGTGTTTGTTGATAACAACTCAACATTTTTCTACTTCAGCGTCCTTTTTTGTCACTCTGCTTTCATCATAATTCTATTCCTAACCTCCCTGTATCTTCTTCAGTTTCTGCCATTATTCATTGAGTTCTCAAGAAGTTGACCAACAATCCGTGTGAAGCCCAAGATCGCTACAAGGGAGCCGCAGATAGGCACTGTAAATACAGGGTTCATACAAATGATCTTCCTGATATGAGACCCCTCATAACTCCTGTTTAAGGACCCTCAGATACATAAATCTGATATCAATGGAAACAAACTCACAGAATTTTGTTACACAACATCGAAAATGTTTTCCCCATCAGAGATGATCAATGTGAGCCCTATTTGTCGCTCGACACACGGAGCCTGTAGTCAAATTCCTGCCATACAAGTTGTAGAGTATCATGATTAACTGACGCAGTGGCTTCTGGGATGCCGCAGATCATGGCGGGTGGTGTGACTCTAACATCCCCCCTCCCCGAGAAAAAAGTCACAAGGTGTAAGGTCCAAGGAACATGGAGGCCAAGGAAGAAGTTCACTATCATCCCCACCTGCACTGCCAATCCGTCTGTTCGGTAGTCGCCTCTCACTTCTGACTTCATTGTGAAAATGGGGAACCCATCCTGTTGGAAGATGAAACCTGGCATTTCCTGTTCTGGCAGAAGCAATATCTGTAGCCCATCCAGGTACAAAATCTGTTTATAAGAAGGGACGGACACTTTCCTACAGGTTATAGCGCAAAACATATTCACTGTGGGGGAGTCGCCCGTACGCTTCACGTAGACATGAGGGTCTCTCGTATTGTTGCCCAAAAGGTTGAAGGTTGCTTCATCACTAAACACTAAAGACTCCATGAAGCCATTGCTTTCCGTTAGTTCGCATACTCTCACAGAAAGATCACCTCCAAGCTTTGTCATCCGTTTTCACAGCCGGCAGCAATTGCACTTAGTGGGAATAACATTGCAAACATTAAGTGCAGAATCTTCCACAAGTCCCATTTCCAGAAAAAGACCTATATCCTATTGTACAAGTAGACAAAGAGACTAAAATTGTGTCTGATAGAGCAACTACCATCTGAAGTAGTTAGTTAAGAAGAAGAAAAGCCCCAAAACTCAGAAAGAAGTCAAGCCTCCAGAAAAGCTGAACATACAGCGCAGAGTAGCACTGCTATGAAGTCTCCGGTGACAGACTACAACAGCATGTGCCAAACTAAACTTCATGTTGCGTTGTCTCATCTGTACTGCTTGCCAACAACTAGACCAGCTCAATCATGATGCTTCTCTCAACCAGTGGCCGCCGCCTATGCTTCTGTGTCTGTCTATTTAAAGGGGTTGTCCCGCGCCGAAACAGGTTTTTTTTTTTTTTAATAGCCCCCCCATTCGGCGCGAGACAAACCCGAGGCAGGCATAAAAAAAACAAACTGTCCAGTACTTACCCGAATCCCCGCGCTCCGGCGACTTCTGACTTACCTTGTGAAGATGGCCGCCGGGATCTTCACCCTCGGTGGACCGCAGGTCTTCTGTGCGGTCCATTGCCGATTCCAGCCTCCTGATTGGCTGGAATCGGCACACATGACGGGGCGGAGCTACGAGGAGCCGCTCTCCGGCACGAGCGGCCCCATTCAGAAGGGAGAAGACCGGACTGCGCAAGCGCGTCTAATCGGGCGATTAGACGCTGAAGATTAGACGGCACCATGGAGACGGGGACGCTAGCAACGGAACAGGTAAGTGAATAACTTCTGTATGGCTCATAATTAATGCACAATGTACATTACAAAGTGCATTAATATGGCCATACAGAAGTGTATACCCCAACTTTGTTTCGCGGGAAAACCCCTTTAAGGCACACTGCTGAACTACTCCTGTGTGCTGCTGAGGCTCCATCAATCATCTGCCCAGTGATGCAGCTGTGATTCCCTTAGTCAGGGTGCAGGCAGACGAGCGTAGGCGTATTTACCTTCGCACGAGTGCAACGTATAATCGCCCGAGCGATCGTTTTTCACCGATCACGACCAGAGCTAGAAAGCGTATTTTCGTTTGTTCCTACTTTGCAAATGGTCTTTTCGGCCATCGAATATGCGTTGGCGCATATTTCGGTCGCATATGTTCCGTTTTTTTTCGAATTGCCGTTTTTACGCGCCGTAAAATCGCCCATGTGAACGAATACATTCGAAATTATTGCCTCAGATGGTCACGTATATACGTTTGGTCGCAAAAACGCGCCGTTTATGCGCTCGTCTGCCCGAACCCTCAGGGAGAGAAAGGGGGGCCCCCTGTCGCCTGTTTGTCATGGATCGACTGATCAGAGCGCTCCCACCACTACCAATTGTCACAGCTGCACCTCAATCGATCACTCTAGTGGGGTTTGCAAGCGCAGAGTCGTTAGAATGCAGGTAGATTTGTACCCAGCTTTCTCAGGCTCCTGCATGCATGCAGTGCGAATGCTCAATTTACCCCGGTCGGTCTAACATCTCCAACACTCTAAAATACCCACGTGCTACCGCTACAACCACTTGACTCATGTTCAGTCTATGATCTATTAGTATACCCAAGTCTTTATCACATGTGCTGCTTAGCCCAATTCCTCCCATTCTGTATGGGCTTTCTTCATTTTTCTTGCCCAGATGTAAGACTTTGCCTTTCTCCTTGTTAAATCCCATTCTGTTAGTCGCCGCCCACTGTGCAAGCTTTTCTAGATCTTTTTGAATCCTCTATCTCTTTCCTAGTGTTAGCCATCCCTCCTAGCTTTGTGTCATCAGCAAATTTGATCATTTTCTCCTCAATTCCCTCCTCCAGATCATTTATAAAATGCTGACCAACACTGGGCCCAGGACAGAGCCTTGTGGTGCCCCACTTAATACATTCGTCCACTTGGATGTGCAGCCATTTATGACCACTCTTTGAGTACGATCACTCAGCCAGTTGTGAATCCACCTAACAGTTGCCTTCTCAATCCCATATTTGGTCATTATTTCAATAAGTATGGTATGAGATACTTTGTCAAATGATTTACTAAGGTCAAGATATACTATATCCACCGCATTTCCCTGATCAACCCAGTCGGTGATTTAACTACCATGACTTGTTTGTTACAAACCCATGCTGGCTCTGGTTAATTACTCCATTTTTATCCAAGTACTTGCATACATGCTGTTTAATAATTTGTTCAAAGATCTTTCTCGGTATAGAAGTCAGGCTCACAGGCCTGTAGTTTCCTGGATCTATCTTCTTCCCTTTTTTGAAGATAGGGACAACATTTTCCCTTTTCCAATCTTCTGTGACTTCTCCTGTTCTCCAGTAATTCTCAAAGATTATGGCGAGTGGTTCAGTAATGACAAGCGTATAGCTTTGCTCCATGTCCTCCTCTAGTGGTCGCATCTCAGTGCGGGGCTTAACGAGCAACAATTTAGGCGGCTGATCAGAGCAGGCCGCTGTCCTGTGTAAGGGGGAGCGTTGTCACCGCTAGTCCTATACATACCGAACTCTGCTTATACCTGCCTACAGCTGCCTCTGCCATTGGGTTCTAGACCCGAGAACCAACATCATAAAACTCCTTCAGTAGTTGCCGTCATTACAAGTTGCCAGCTCCTGGGCTAACTAGAAGGAATGTCTCGCTGACAGCGTTTACCCTGTTTATTACCCTCAGACCACAGGGCAGCATTGTCCGCAAAATCTGCGACCATTGACTGCCACACGTGGACGCGGTTTTAGCTGCATGGCGTTACTGTATGGTGGGATCGTACACAAAGTCCGTCATTTGACAATTCTCACCTGAAACTAAAAAGTGGAAAATAACCAGAAAAAAATGTGGGAAAAAAGGGAACCTGTGAGAGGTCCGCCTTGGGGCCCAGACTGCGGCTACTACAGTTCAGTGACACACGCTAATTTCAGTGGTCCATCACTGATGGCTTCATGAGTTTTGCAAAACCTCAATGTGAAAGTTCACAGAGATGAACACACTGCAGATTATTAGTATTCATATATTCACTGCTCACCCCGCCCCTTGTGGCTGATTGACAGGATTCTGTTACTGTGCGCAGTCAGTCCCAGAGAGACCCCACCACCACCTTACTTAGCTATATGGGCTTTGTAACGGCGATTTGTCCAGTTTCCGCTACCAGTAAAGAACAACTTATGATAGTTGTTGAGCTGCTGTCATCTGCTTGTGTGACAACCTGCATCTGGTCAGTCCCACCCTAATTACCGGCGCCATGACTATATATGGGAACATTAATAGGAGATATAAAATCGGTGATTTCCATAATTTCGCCCATTAGATCCCCCATCAGCAGATCAATGAGAGTGAATTATTCATCTGTGTGCCATTCCTACTCGCTGGGCCGCCATGTTATCATAATGTGAGACCTATGCATTAACATCAATGATTCACGTTAAACACTGGGAGACTGGAGCCAAGAACATGATGAGGCCCAAAAGCTTATGCTTCAAGACTTTGTTGTTTTGCTGCAAAATTCATCCTGCGGTTCCATCTCAGGCAGATATGTAGATGATGAGAGTTGTGGTGATTAGATATATGGTCTGTCACCGTAGGCCCTAAAAGTGCTTCCCCCTTGGCCTATAAGAGGCTCTCGGAGGCTCCTTGTATGTAGTGACCTCTTCTTCCGCTTGTAGAGCTTGTTGACCACTAGACACCTCTACGATGCAGAGAAGAGATTTCACTTCGTTACCAGAGTCTGAGTGGGGCTCATTATTGGAGTGTGAGAAGCTGGATGGTCGTATCGATGAATTGTCCCCCACCGGCCGTTCTGACCAGACTGTTAGGAAGTGCTGGGACCAGTGGATGGGGGCATACAAGGTGACCGGGCTCAGGATGCCCCCTACAGACCACCAGTACAGAGGAGCGTCTGACCAAACTGTTAGGGAGTGTTGGAACCAGTGGATGTGTGAGGGCACACAAGGTGACCGAGCTCAGGATGCCCCCTACAGACCAGCAGTAGAGAGGAGCGTCTGACCAGACTGTTAGGGGGTGTTGCGACCAGTGGATGTGTGAGGGCACACAAGGTGACTGGGCTCAGGACCCCCGACAGACCACCAGTAGAGAGGACCATCTGACCAGACTGTTAGGGGATGTTGGGACTAGTGGATGGGGGCACACAAGGTGACCAGGCTCAGGATTCCCCCTACAGACCACCAGTAGAGAGGAGCATCTGACCAGACTGTTACGAGGTGTTGGGACCAATAGATGTGTGAGGGCACACAAGGTGACCGGGCTCAGGACACCCCCTACAGACCACCAGTAGAGAGGAGCGTCTGACCAGACTGTTAGGAGGTGTTGCGACCAGTGGATGTGTGAGGGCACACAAGGGGACTGGGCTCAGGACCCCCGACAGTCCACCAGTAGAGAGGACCATCTGACCAGACTGTTAGGGGGTGTTGAGACGAGTGGATGGGGGCACACAAGGTGACCGGGCTCAGGATTCCCCCTACAGACCACCAGTAGAGAGGAGCATCTGACCAGACTGTTAGAGGATGTTGGGACCAGTGGATGTGTGAGGGCACACAAGGTGACCAGGCTCAGGACGCCCCCTACAGAGCACCAGTAGTGAGGAGCATCTGACCAGACTGTTAGGAGGTGTTGGGACCAGTGGATGGGGGCACACAAGGTGACCAGGCTCAGGATGCCCCCTACAGACCACCAGTAGAGAGGAGCGTCTGACCAGACTGTTAGGAGGTGTTGGGACCAGTGGATGTGTGAGGGCACACAAGGTGACTGGGCTCAGGACGCCCCCTACAGACCACCAGTAGAGAGGAACATCTGATTGTCTGACAAGCACCAGCAGCTCCAACTGTTTAATTGTCTGCCATCCAGAGAGAGGGGGCGCCATCGTTACACCCCTGTGTATGTGGGAACCATTTCCAGGCACTTGGCTGAAGGACATTTGGTCTCACGTCCCCCATTAAATGTACGGCCTCTGACACCCACTGTTGCCTTCATTTGCAGTGGTGTTGTAAACAACAAAATCAGACACTACGGAGGAGAATCGGGTGTCTTCAGTGATGAATCCAGGTTACTTTAGGCGCTGACGGCGGCCGTGTTCATGTCTGAAGACTTCAGGGTGAGCGACTCAATCCTGTCTATGCTGTAGAGCGGCAAACTACCCCTGCTGGTGTGATGGTCTGGGAGGCCATCACATACAACAGTCAGTCCCCCCTAGTAGTGGTACGAGGAACAGTGACAGCTCACAAGGGGGTCACATGAAACCCCCACAACATGGTCACACTTTTGTGGCTGCCTGGTCGCCAATTTTATTGCCTCCATGCCCCCCATATCACATCTTGTATCCAAGCTAGAGGCGGTACAACAGGGTACTAGAGCCTCCATGCCTGCCTGTATCATATCTTGTATCCAAGCTAGAGGCGGTACAACAGGGTACTAGAACCTCCATGCCCACCTGTATCTCATCTTGTATCCAAGCTGGGGGCGGTACAACAGAGTACTAGAGCCTCCATGCCCACCCGTATCACATCTTGTATCCAAGCTAGAGGTGGTACAACAGGGTACTAGAACCTCCATGCCCACCTGTATCTCATCTTGTATCCAAGGTGGGAGCGGTACAACAGGGTATAAGAGGCTCCCTACAAGGGGTCAGTTCTCCATAATAAATGATCTTTTTGCTCTGATATTGCGCTCCATCGGCCTAAAGGACACTGCCCTCTCCTGGTTCTCCTCCTACCTATCTGACCGCTCTTTCAGCGTCTCCTTTGCTGGCTCTACCTCCCCTCCTCTTCCCTTTGCTGTTGGGGTCCCCCAGGGTCCCCTCCTTTTCTCTATCTACACAGCCCCTATTGGACAAACCATCAGGAGATTTGGCCTCCAATACCACCTCTATGCTGATGACACCCAGCTATACACCTCTGCCCGTGACATCTCTGCACCTTTCCTCCAAAACATCACTAACTGTCTGTCCGCTGTCTCTAACACCATGTCCTCTCTCTACCTAAAACTAAACCTCTCTAAAACTGACCTGCTGGTATTTCCACCCTCCACTAACCGACCTCCTCCTGACATCTCCATCTCTGTGTGTGGTGCCACCATAACTCCTAGACAACATGCCCGCTGCCTTGGGGTCATATTCGACTCTGATCTATCATTCACCCCCTACATCCAATCTCTGGCCTGAACATGTCAGCTGCACCTCAAGAACATCGCAAGAATCCGCTCTTTTCTCACTGTGGACACGCTAAAAACGCTTACTGTTGCCCTCATCCACTCCCGGCTCGATTATTGCAACTCGTTGCTGATTGGCCTCCCCTGCACCAGACTCTACCCCCTCCAATCCATCCTGAATGCGGGAGCCAGGCTCATCTTCCTGTCCAGCCGTACTCGGACGCCTCTGCCCTGTGCCGGTCACTGCACTGGCTGCCCGTTAAATACAGAATTCAATTTAAACTCGCCACCTTCATCCACAAAGCCCTCCACAGCACAGCACCCCCCTATATCGCCTCCCTCATCTCAATCCATCAACCAGCCCGGGCTCTCTGCGCTGCTAATGAAACCAGATTGAGCGCCCCTTTAATTCGAACCTCTCATTCCCGCCTCCAAGACTTCTCCAGAGCAGCACCGGTCCTCTGGAACGCACTACCAAAGGCTACCAGGGCAATCCAGGACTCGCAGAACTTCAGGCATGCTCTATAAACGCACCTCTTCAGGGAGGCATACCACGTTCCCTAAATAAACCCCTCAGTACTCCGCCTGATAACATGCTCCCTGACCTACTGACTGCAATCCCTGCTAGCCACCATCACCTGCCCCTGCAGTCATACGGATTCTGCCATCACACGGCTTAATGTCTGACCATTGTCTATGTGTATATCACCCCTCACTCTCCACCTCGCCATACCGTGCACATCTCCAGCCCTTTACCTTCTGTATCACCCCATTACTTGTAGTACGTAAGCTCGTTGGAGCAGGACCCGCACCCCTATTGTTTCCTTAAATTGATTACTATGTAACCGTGGTTCTGTAGTGTTTGTACTTCTGTCTCTCTGTATCCCCCGTCTATGTAAGCGCTGTGGAATATGTTGGCGCTATACAAATAAAGATTATTATTATTATGTTACAATCACACACACACTTTCATTTCCTTTGACTACTTCTAGGTCAGTGTTCCCCACCTCCAGTCCTCAGGGCCCCAACAGGTCATGTTTTCAGGGTTTCCTCAGTATTGCCCAGGTGATGTAATTATTGTCGGGGTCCCATACATTGCCACAGGTGTTCTTACTATAGGATATCCTGACCTGTTGGAGTCTCCGGAGGACTGGAGTTGGGGACACTGTTCTAGGTGCTTGATTTTTCCTTTGACAATGAGTGTATCACACAGGATAGGATTAGATACATAGCTAAGCAGACAGTATCACACATGACAGGCTTAGATACAGCAGCAGAGCGGGATGATATTAGTATCTAGCAGCACTTTAGTTGGTGGGTCGATAAGTGGTTCCTGTCTACATTAAGTCTTGGCTCGTGTTTCCTTCCACTGGGACTCCGTTATGTGAGAGCTCCCCGTCCTCCCGGCAGATTGGGGGGGAACCAGCAGACCTCGCCCTGAGTCCAGTCATTCCTGTGCTCTCCTCCGGGCTGCAGCATGTCCCGGGAGCAGAGGTGCTGCCGGCGGCTGACCCGACTCTTCTGGGTCCTGTTCCCGCACGCCTGCCTGGTCTGCTCCCTGGTTCTGTACAGCGTCCTCGGGGCCATCATGTTTTATAAGCTGGAGGAGTCGGCACACAATTGCAGCGAGCGGCCGGAGGACATTCTGATGGACCTGAGGAACGTCGCTACGTCCAATGTATCAGATGGTGAGTGCTCATCTAGGAGGGTTATGCCCATCATCCTCATTATCTTCATGGTGACAAAATCCATGAGGATCAGTGTGCTGTGCAGGTGAATACAATCTATTGCTCCCTGTTATCAGCTATGTCAGCCTGGTACGACGCTGAATATAGAACAGGTGACTACAACCTATTGCTTTCTGTTATCAGTCTTTTCAGGCTGGGGAAAGGCTTAGGGCTCTTTTATCCAGGAAGACCATTGGGCACAGAAGTGCCCACCAGCCGCCCCAGTGATGTTGGTTCTTGTGGTTTCACACAGAAGGATCATCATTCAGGGCCCTTAAAGTAGGACAGGTGAATACAGTCTATTGCTCCCAGTTATTGGCCATGACAGGCTACACCATATACCTTAGGATCTATGTCCTCATCACAGCCTCTACTTCAAGCCCTATGTCACCCTCTACCTTGGGCTTTATGTTGTCCTAAGTCATCCTCTACCTCAAGCCCTATGTCACCCTGTACACTCTCTATCGTAAGCCCTAATTTACCCTATAGATCCTCTACCTTGGGCCATATGTTACTCTGTACCTTGGGCTTTATCTCACCCTCTGAATTGTATCCTATTGTATTGTGCACTGTGTCGCCCTCTACACTCTCTACCATAGGCCATATGTTACCCTCTACCTAAGGCCATTTGTCGCCCTCTACACCCTCTACCTTGTACCCTGTGATGCCCATTACACCATCTACCAAAGGCCCTATTGCCCTCTACATCCTGTACCTCTAGCCTTGCGTCCCCTTGTATACCCTTTACGTCAGGCCCTCCAGTAACTTTTTTGTTGTCCTTCTTCTCTAGAAGAATTTACGAATCGCTCTGGGTTGCTCATCGACAAGTACAATATGTGCAATAATGCTGCTTCTATGGAATGGAACTTCTTCAGCTCCTTATTCTTCTGCTTCACCGTGTTCAGTACTATCGGTAAGTGGCTCTCCATAGTAATGTGGGGGAAACATGAGAAGAAACTCCAAGTGTCTAGGGAGAATTGAGCTCAGGAATCAGTTGGCTGACATTGGCCTTTCCGATCAGCGGGCAAGGACAGCTTGACTCCCCGAAATTAGTGGTCATTAATCACGGTCATTATTAACCCTTTCCAATCCACTGTCTGACGTCTGAAGACATTCTGATTGAAGGCTGTACAGCCCCAATGTCAGAAGACGTCCAGCAGGGTATTCTTACTGGATATTACTGGCCGCTCTGTTGTCGGGGGGCCTCTCCAGCATGTCCCATATTACAGTACTGGCTCTAGCCAGCAGATGGCGCCATTGTATATTGGCAGAAAGAGAGAGGCCCCTAGGAAACCCTGATTTAAAAATTGGATTGCAAAGGGTTAAAAATCAGGATATTTATGGAATGGCGTGAACATGACTAAGAGAGGGGTTGACTGGCTGAAGGACTAACAGAAACTCATCCTGTGGTGTCTTGAATCCTACATGTAGTGATTCCGATGCAGGGTGATACCTCCGTGTAATAGGCCTCCACGTCTGCTTCACTTCGGCTAGCAGTAAAGCAGGCTGCTTCTGTTGTGAGCTAAGCTAACGCCCTAACCAGCAACTTCTTCACTAAACTTTTTAGATGTGTTTCTTATATACTTTACTCCGCCACACATTTCAAAATAAACATCCTCATTATAAAACTCTTATATACAGGGGGCGGACAAAAAAATATATATTACAAAAAGTGCAGTAGTATATGTGCACTTCATAAAACATTACACTACATTAAGAACTCTCTTTGTGGTGCCGGAGTCTTGCTCTGGGATACCACATTTTTCTACAAGTTATTAGAAATTATTTACATTATTTCACAAGAAACTAGGGATCCTATATATTAACCCACTAAACGCTAAGGATGATAATTAGTGCCAGCATCTTATCCATTAACCCACTAGGCCTCAAGGCTATTATTTATTAGAGGGGCACTAACTTCTGCTCATCTACTAACTTGTGTTCGTATCATCATTTCTGTAATATATTTGCACTTCCAGGCTGCAGGCTTACAGATCTGCAGACACTGTGATAACAATCTCCACATTCTGTGCCCCTCCTGCTGTTACAGTGTTTGTTTGTGTGTGTCTCTGTGTGTTTGTGCACACATTATAGTGGGTTTACTAACCAGTGGAATTACTAATCAGAATATCTCTAAATGTCTAATCATCCTGGAGGGGCAGGGTATTCAGATACTGCTTCTCTGCTGATTAGACCAAAGGCAGTGCAATGCAGCATGGGAAGTCAGGACAGTGAACTACTGGCAAAATGTTAAGTCTGCAGACACAGTGAGTAACAAATGATATCTCCAGCGAATTGCCAGTGAATTATATACAATTTGCAACAATGAAGATACTTGTGTATAACACGTTTATATACTGAGAGCGTACTCTGAATTTCTTTTTTCCATCTCTCTTCATATCTATATCTCTTTATCTCCTTCTCTTCATCTCAGTTCTCTCATCTCTCCTGTCCTCTGCATCTCCTCTTCTCCTCACTACGACAGCTCACTATCCCTGTGACATTAGACTCCCCTCTACTTACTGTCACAGGTGACTGTCCTTCTCTGCTTCTCCCTGCTTCTCTCCTGCTTCTCCCTTTCTTCTCCCCGTCTTCTTCCTCCTGGGACCGTTGTGTCCCCCTATATATCGCCTCAGTCACCTGACCAGCCAATCACAACCTATTTGGTTGCTAGGCTACCTGCATTACCTGAGTCTCTAGGCATTTTCTCTATCCTGTGCAGCTAAATAAAAATGACCTAACTGGTTGCTAGGTTACCTGCATCACCTGTGCAGATTGACTTGGATTAAACCCCTAGGCGCCGGTCATTATATTACCAGTCGCCACAGCTAAGCAGCGCTATATAGTGCCCTTTTTCAGGCCACTACAGAAAGAACACCTGAAAATCAGAAGTTACAGACATGAAACCCCAGGCTACAAGTTGTGTCTAGCCCTGAATTCGATACGGATAGTTTGGAGTTGTCACATCCATTGTGATGGTTACAGACAAGGAATTGTGTTACTGTTCAAATACTTCTGGACCTAAGTGTATAGAGTGGGGCTAGAAAGTCTTCAGACCCTTTCACATTTTGTTATGTTGTGGACAGCCATTTTCAGGTCTCCCCAGAGATGTTCGATTGGGTTCAAGTCAGGACTCTGGCTAAGCCACTCAAGGACTGTCACAGATTTGTCCCCAAGCCCCTCCTGTGTTGTCTTGGCTGGGGTCTTAGGATCATTGTCTTGCTGGAAGGTGACCCTTCTGCCCAGTCTGAGGTACATTGTTCTCTGTATCAGGTTGTCATTATCTTTGTACTTTGCTCCATTCAGCTTCCCATCCACCCTGACCGGTCTCCCTGCCCTCCCAGCATGATGCTGCACCACCAGTCTGCACTGTAGGGATAGTATTGGGCAGACATAATGCTTAGAATTGATGCCAAAAAGTTCCATCTTGGTGACATCAGACCAGAGAATCCTGTTTCTCACAGTCTGAAGTCCTTTAGATGCTTTTTGATAACTCCGGGTGGCTTCCATATGTCTTACTGAGGAGGCGTCTTTCTGTCCGCTCTGTCATAAAGCCCAAATTGGTGGAGAGCTGTAGTGATGGTTGACCTTCTGGAAGTTTCTCCCATCTGCACACAGAATCTTTGAAGCTCAGCCGGAGGGCCCATTACGTTCTTGATCACCTCTCTTACCGAGACCCTTCTCTCCTGATGACTTACTTTGGTGGGTCAGCGGCTCTAGGAAGAGTCCTGATAATTCCTAACATCTGCCATGTAAGAATTAAGGAGGCCGCTGGGCTCTTGGAAACTTCCATTGCAGCAGAAATGTTTTTGTAGCTTCTCTGAGTCTCCACACAATCCTGTCTCTGAGCTTTGCAGGCAGATTTTTGTTTTCGTCATGAATTGGTTTGGGCTCTGATATGGATTGTGAGCTGTCAATGCAAAATGTTAGTTTTTCATTAAAAATAATGTACAAATACTTATAACATTCTGTTCTTACTTTGTCATTATGGGGTATGGAGTGCAGAATGATGGGGGAACACAGGGCCACGACTTAACAAAGTGTGAAAAAATAGTGAAAGGGTCTGTATATTTTCCGGAGCCACTGTAAATACTGATAGATAATATCCCTGATTTTTGGGTAGATCTGTATATATTTGTATCATGAGATAGGTTTCATCTCCAAATTTCTCTCTTTCAGGTTATGGTCGAATGGCCCCCATCACCGTGAAGGGGAAAATCGCCACTATGGTCTACGCGGCCATTGGCATTCCTTTGATGCTCCTGCTGCTGGCAGATCTCGGTGATATCCTCGCTGTCTTCATGTCTAAGACATATAACTATATTCTCAATACCTGGCATCGATGTTTCCGGCAAAAATGGAAGCGGTCCATTAGCTTTTCTAGTTTGAAACGTCACTCGGCCAGGTCAAGTGCTAGGTCCACTCTGGAAAGCAGAGTATCCATCAAAGAGCCACTGAGCCTGACGGACATCCTGAAGAACCAGGCACCCGTGAGAGACAACTTCTTGCATCTGAGGAATCTGAACATTTTTGAATTGTTGATCCTGAAGGACACGCACCAGTGTCTACCCAGAAAGGGCCCATATATAAGATGTTACTCCTGCCCTGAGTTCGAAAGCAAGGAAACCCCTAATCCACCCCTGCTAAACTTTGACAACCTCGGAGTGGAGGTGGATCAGCTGGACGTCCCCATCCTCGTCATCATACTGGTGGTGATGGCGTTCATCATGTTGGGGGCCCTAATTCTTCCCCTGTGGGAGGGCTGGGACACCCTCCAAGCTTTCTACTTCTGCTTTATTACATTGACCACCATTGGATTCGGTGACGTCTTTCCCGCACACCCAAACTACTTCCTGCTGCTGTCGGTGTACACGGTGCTGGGCATGGCCATTATCTGCATGGCCTTCAAACTAATGCAAAACCGCATGGTTTCGTTTTATAAGAATTGCATCACTTGTGTGATTGGGAGGGAGGTGTACAGGACGCCCCGGGATAAGACCTAGCGGGTTCAGGCGCCGGAATACCACATCCAAGTTGCGCGCAGAGTTATGATGTCGCCATGATGAATGTGAACGGCAGTGCAGGCGGCACAAACTGACCATAAAGGTTGATATATCTGCCCTGATGACTGTTTCCCAGGCTTGTGCATGTTGACTGTAGACCTTGACCCAATACCTGCAGTGATGGGAGCGAATGTCCAGGGGTAAGATCCTGTTTGTCTTTACGTGACATCCTCACTCTCCACCGCCAACTGAGAAGTAGTTTGGGCTTTCTGACCTCTGACTTTATACTCATTGGTCCAAACCTCGGACTTCCGTTCCATAGAAGGATAATTACTCGGGTCCGGCTGATATTTCATACCTGTGTGAGCGGAGCTGGAAGTGGCGGTTATCCCGGGACCGACCACTGGGGGCAGCGGTGCCCGCCGCATGCTTTGTTATGTCTATGGGAGCACAATGTCATCCACCGGTCATATGTCAATAAATACCATATTGTCAGGAGAGCGCAAATGTCTCGGCTCATTACTCCACGCCTCTAGAGCTTAGAAGATTATCTATTGGGAGGAAGAAATCCAGAATGGTGACAGCCACAGCGCCGCCATAACAGTGACAGCCACAGCGCCGCCATAACAGTGACAGCCACAGCGTCTCCCATAACAGTGACAGCCACAGCGCCGCCATAACAGTGACAGCCACAGCGCCGCCATAACAGTGAGAGCCACAGCGCCGCCATAACAGTGACAGCCACAGCGCCGCCATAACAGTGACAGCCACAGCGCCGCCATAACAGTGACAGCCACAGCGCCGCCATAACACTGACAGCCACAGCGCCGCCATAACAGTGACAGCCACAGTGCCCCCCATAACACTGACAGCCACAGCACTCCCCATAACAGTGACAGCCACAGAAGCCCCCATAACAGTGACAGCCACAGCACACCCTATAAAAGTGACAGCCACAGCGTCACCATAACAGTGACAGCCACAGTGCCCCCCATAACAGCGACAACTACAGCACCCCCCATAACAGTGACAGCCACAGCGCCCCCATAACAGTGACAGCCACTGCACCCCCCATAACCGCGACAGCCACTGCACCCCCCATAACAGTGACAGCCACAGCGCCTCTATAACAGTGACAGCCACAGCGCCTCCATAACAGTGACAGCCACAGCACCCCCATAACCGCGACAGCCACTGCACCCCCCATAACAGTGACAGCCACAGCGCCTCTATAACAGTGACAGCCACAGCGCCTCCATAACAGTGACAGCCACAGCGCCTCCATAACAGTGACAGCCACAGCGCCTCACATAACAGTGACAGCCACAGTGCCCCCATAACAGTGACAGCCACAGCGCCTCACATAACAGTGACAGCCACAGCGCCGCCATAACAGTGACAGCCACAGCGCCCCATAACAGTGACAGCCACAGCGCCTCACATAACAGTGACAGCCACAGCGCCGCCATAACAGTGACAGCCACAGCGCCTCCATAACAGTGACAGCCACAGCGCCTCCATAACCGCGACAGCCACTGCACCCCCCATAACAGTGACAGCCACAGCGCCTCCATAACAGTGACAGCCACAGCGCCTCCATAACAGTGACAGCCACAGCGCCTCCATAACAGTGACAGCCACAGCGCCACCATAACAGTGACAGCCACAGCGCCTCACATAACAGTGACAGCCACAGCGCCGCCATAACAGTGACAGCCACAGCGCCCCATAACAGTGACAGCCACAGCGCCTCACATAACAGTGACAGCCACAGCGCCGCCATAACAGTGACAGCCACAGCGCCCCATAACAGTGACAGCCACAGGGCCCCCATAACAGTGACAGCCACAGCGCCCCCATAACAGTGACAGCCACAGCGCAGCCATGACAGTGACAGCCACAGCGTCTCCCATAACACTGACAGCCACAGCGCTGCCATAACAAAGACAGCCACAGCGCCGCCATAACAGTGACAGCCACAGCACCCCCCATAACAGTGACAGCCACAGCGCCGCCATAAAAGTGACAGCCACAGCGCCGCCATAACAGTGACAGCCACAGCACCCCCCATAACAGTGACAGCCACAGAAGCCCCCATAACAATGACAGCCACAGCACACCCTATAAAAGTGACAGCCACAGCGCCACCATAACACTGACAGCCACAGCGCCGCCATAGCAGTGACAGCCACAGCGCCGCCATAACACTGACAGCCACAGCGCCGCCATAACAGTGACAGCCACAGCGCCGCCATAACAGTGACAGCCACAGCACCCCCCATAACAGTGACAGCCACAGAAGCCCCCATAACAGTGACAGCCACAGCACCCCCATAACCGCGACAGCCACTGCACCCCCCATAACAGTGACAGCCACAGCGCCTCTATAACAGTGACAGCCACAGCGCCTCTATAACAGTGACAGCCACAGCGCCTCTATAACAGTGACAGCCACAGCGCCTCCATAACAGTGACAGCCACAGCACCCCCATAACCGCGACAGCCACTGCACCCCCCATAACAGTGACAGCCACAGCGCCTCCATAACAGTGACAGCCACAGCGCCTCCATAACAGTGACAGCCACAGCGCCTCACATAACAGTGACAGCCACAGCGCCACCATAACAGTGACAGCCACAGCGCCGCCATAACAGTGACAGCCACAGCGCCGCCATAACAGTGACAGCCACAGCGCCCCATAACAGTGACAGCCACAGCGCCTCACATAACAGTGACAGACACAGCGCCCCCATAACAGTGACAGCCACAGGGCCCCCATAACAGTGACAGCCACAGCGCCGCCATAACAGTGACAGCCACAGCGCCCCCATAACAGTGACAGCCACAGCGCCCCCATAACAGTGACAGCCACAGCGCCCCCATAACAGTGACAGCCACAGCGCAGCCATGACAGTGACAGCCACAGCGTCTCCCATAACACTGACAGCCACAGCGCTGCCATAACAAAGACAGCCACAGCGCCGCCATAACAGTGACAGCCACAGCACCCCCCATAACAGTGACAGCCACAGAAGCCCCCATAACAGTGACAGCCACAGCACACCCTATAAAAGTGACAGCCACAGCGCCACCATAACAGTGACAGCCACAGCACCCCCTATAACAGCGACAACTACAGCACCCCCCATAACAGTGACAGCCACAGCACCCCCATAACAGTGACAGCCACAGCGCCGCCATAACAGTGACAGCCACAGCGCCGCCATAACAGTGACAGCCACAGCGCCGCCATAACACTGACAACCACAGCGCGGCCATAACAGTGACAGCCACAGCGCCGCTATAGCAGTGACAGCCACAGCGCCGCCATAACAGTGACAGCCACAGCGCCACCATAACAGTGACAGCTACAGCGCCGCACATAACAGTGACAGCTACAGCGCCGCCATAACAGTGACAGCCACAGCGCCGCCATAACAGTGACAGCCACAGCGTCTCCCATTAAACTGACAGACACAGCGCCGCCATAACAGTGACAGCCACAGCGCCGCCATAACACTGACCGGCCACAGCGCCGCCATAACACTGACAGCCATAGCGCCGCCATAACAGTGACAGCTACAGCGCCGCACATAACAGTGACAGCCACAGCGTCTCCCATTAAACTGACAGCCACAGCGCCGCCATAACAGTGACAGCCACAGCGCCGCCATAACACTGACAGCCACAGCGCCGCCATAACACTGACAGCCATAGCGCCGCCATAACACTGACAGCCACAGCGCCGCCATAACACTGACAGCCACAGCGCCGCCATAACAGTGACAGCCACAGCGCCGCAATAACAGTGACAGCCACAGCGCCGCCATAACAGTGACAGCCACAGCGCCGCCATAACAGAGACAGCCACAGCACCCCCCATAATAGTGACAGCCACAGCACCCCCCCATAATAGTGACAGCCACAGCACCACCATAACAGTGACAGCCACAGCACCCCCCATAATAGTGACAGCCACAGCACCCCCCATAATAGTGACAGCCACAGCACCCGCCTTAACAGCGACAGCCACAACGCCCGCCATAATAGTGACAGCCACAGCACCCGCTATAACAGCAACAGCCACAGCGCTCCCTATTACACTGACAGCCACAGTGTACCCCATAACAGCAATTGCCACAGCACCCGCCAGAACAGCGACAGCCACAGCAGCCCCATAACACTGACAGCCACAGCGCAGCCATAACAGTGAGAGCCACAGCGCAGCCATAACAGTGACAGCCACAGCACCCCTCAAAATAGTGACAGCCACAGCACCCGCCATAACAGTGACAGCCACAGCACCCGCCATAACAGTGACAGCTACAGCACCCCTCAAAATAGTGACAGCCACAGCACCCGCCATAACAGTGACAGCCACAGCGCCGCCATAACAGTGACAGCCACAGCACCCGCCATAACAGTGACAGCCACAGCGCCGCCATAACAGCGATAGCCACAGCGCCCCATAACACTGACAGCTACAGCGCCCATCATAACAGTGAGAGCCACAGCACCCGCCGTAATGACGACAGCCAAAGCACCCGCCATAACAGCCACAGCGCCCCATAACATTGACAGCCACAGTGCCCCCAGAACAGTCACAGTCACAGCGCCCCCCCCCCCCATAATGGTGACAGGCACAGCACCCCCATAACAATGACAGCCACCGTGCCCCCCGTAATTGACAACCACAGCGCCCCCATAAGCGGCAGCCGCAGAGCTCCTGTGCCTTCTTCTGTACAAATATCTTTCACTGCACTAAACACCCCCGGATTGTAGAGAACCTTGTAGGTGGTGAAGTGAGGCCGGAGGTATTTACAGTCTACACCGCATCACCTGACTGTACACTGCAATACCGATCACACACAAAGCACCGCCCTTAAAGGGAATGTGTCGCCTACGGCTTCACTGATTATCACCAGATAGTGACACGCTTCACATTTTTCTAATCAGCTTTTCTGATTGTAGAGTTTTTCTTCCATTGTCGCACATGACTCCGGGGCGGCCATCTTTATTTGAGCTACAGGTAACAGCAGTTAGACATACTTTGCAGCAGAAGTCATGGCTTATTCAAACAATGGACAGCAGCTGACCTATTGACTTCTACAGGAGACTGTGGCAGGCATGTTCTGTGAACTGTGTAGAGATCATAGTGCAGGGAGGTGGAGGAGGTGAGCTGTGACATAACTATTGTGACTGGTGATTCCTGTGCTATCTATATATAGGTGTCTCCTCTCAGTGTACTCCTGTGTGTACAGGGAGGGGAGGAGGTGAGCTGTGACATAACTATTGTGACTGGTGATTCCTGTGCTATCTATATATAGGTGTCTCCTCTCAGTGTACTCCTGTGTGTACAGGGAGGGGAGGAGGTGAGCTGTGACATAACTATTGTGACTGGTGATTCCTGTGCTATCTATATACAGGTGTCTCCTCTCAGTGTAATCCTGTGTGTACAGGGAGGGGAGGAGGTGAGCTGTGACATAACTATTGTGACTGGTGATTCCTGTGCTATCTATATACAGGTGTCTCCTCTCAGTGTAATCCTGTGTGTACAGGGAGGGGAGGAGGTGAGCTGTGACATAACTATTGTGACTGGTGATTCCTGTGCTATCTATATACAGGTGTCTCCTCTCAGTGTAATCCTGTGTGTACAGGGAGGGGAGGAGGTGAGCTGTGACATAACTATTGTGACTGGTGATTCCTGTGCTATCTATATATAGGTGTCTCCTCTCAGTGTAATCCTGTGTGTACAGGGAGGGGAGGAGGTGAGCTGTGACATAACTATTGTGACTGGTGATTCCTGTGCTATCTATATACAGGTGTCTCCTCTCAGTGTAATCCTGTGTGTACAGGGAGGGGAGGAGGGGAGCTGTGACATAACTATTGTGACTGGTGATTCTTGTGCTATCTATATATAGGTGTCTCCTCTCAGTGTAATCCTGTGTGTACAGGGAGGGGAGGAGGGGAGCTGTGACATAACTATTGTGACTGGTGATTCCTGTGCTATCTATATATAGGTGTCTCCTCTCAGTGTAATCCTGTGTGTACAGGGAGGGGAGGAGGTGAGCTGTGACATAACTATTGTGACTGGTGATTCCTGTGCTATCTATATACAGGTGTCTCCTCTCAGTGTAATCCTGCCTGTGATGATAATGAGATGACGACTGAGAAGTTTTCTGTACAGAAATGAAGTGTGAAGGCGCACGGGCAGCTTGCATCTCTATGTGGTTAGTACAATAAACCGTCATGCAGTTGTTTGCAGGTAATAAGCGTGTACGAGTGCTGAAGCGCATGTTTGTTACTGTTTATACGTCATGACAGCAAAACTAAGAAGAATCACAAAAATGATAAAAAAAAGTTTAATATTAAAAGTTCCTTCTTCCACCAGGTGATTTTCTGATGACACATCCCTTTAATGCCCAATACTACACAATGCTACAATGTGCACATAGTACTACCTCATAACACAAGCCTAGCAGTGCCATACAGTACCCAAATTATATGCTCAATCCAAATAATACTGCTTACATATAGGGCTTATATATTACCACTGCCATGTATTACCTACATCATACTGCCATATAGCAGCTAGTTAATAATACTGTCATACAGTACTTAAATATTAACACTGCCATGTAGTACACTGCCATATAGTGCTTATATAATACTACTACCATTTAGTGTTTACATAATAACACTACTACCATATAGTACTTAAATATTAACACTGCCATGTAGTACCTACAAAAAATACTGCCATATAGTGCTTATATAATACTACTACCATTTAGTGCTTACATAATAATACTACCATATAGTACCTGTATAATAATACTAACATATAGCTCTTACCTATTAACACTGCCATGTATTACCTACAAAAAATACTGCCATATAGTGCTTATATAATAGTACTGCCATTTAATGCTAACATAATAACACTACCATATAGTGCTTACATAATAATACCGCCATGTAGTTCCTAAATGATTATGCTGCCATATAGTACTTGCATAGTAATGCTACCATACACTGCCTACATAACAATGCTGCCATATAGAGCTTGTTGTTGTTAGCCATCTAATCGCTCCCGACCCTCAGCTCCCTCTGTGTTTTTTCAGTTTTGCACTGCTTCTTTCAGGTGGGTGATATCCATGCCAGTATCAGCTTTGACAGTATCAGCCATCATGTATTTGACGCTTACATTATATAGTGCTTTACATAATAATAATGCAGTGTAATGCTTGCATAATAATACTACCACATGTGTGCTGTGTGTGTAGGAGACATAGATAGGGGAGGAGGATCTCCTCTCCTCTGTGTGTGCCGTGTATGGGAGAGATGGGAGCAGGATCTCCTCTGTGTGTGCCGTGTATGGGAGAGATGGAGATAGGGGAGCAGGATCTCCTCTTCTCTATATGTACTGTATGTGACAGAAATAGAGATAGGAGAGCAGGATCTCTTCTTCTCTGTGTGTGCAGTATATGGAGAGATAGAGGTAGGGGAGCGGGATCTTCTCTTCTCTGTGTGTGCCGTGTATGGGAGAGATAGAGGTAGGGGAGCGGGATCTTCTCTTCTCTGTGTGTGCCGTGTATGGGAGAGATGGAGATAGGAGATCAGGATCTCTTCTTCTCAGTGTGTGCAGTATATGGAGAGATGGAGGTAGGGGAGCAGGATCTTCTCTCCTCTGTGTGTGCCGTGTATGGGAGAGATGGAGATAGGAGATCAGGATCTCTTCTTCTCAGTGTGTGCAGTATATGGAGAGATGGAGGTAGGGGAGCAGGATCTTCTCTCCTCTGTGTGTGCCTAGTATGAGAGAGATGGAGATAGGGGAGCAGGATCTCCTCTGTGTGTGCCGTGTATGGGAGAGATGGAGATAGGAGGTCAGGATCTCCTCTTCTCAGTGTGTGCAGTATATGGATAGAGGTAGGGGAGCGGGATCTTCTCTTCTCTGTGTGTGCAGTATATGGATAGAGGTAGGGGAGCGGGATCTTCTCTTCTCTGTGTGTGCCGTGTATGGGCTCCCACACACTTGTGATTGCGGTTTTTGTTAACGCGATTGTCAATGGGACTTTCTAATGTTAAAAACGCAATGCACCAAAAACGCAGTTGCGTGCGTTGCGTTTTTTTACACTAGAAAGTCCCATTGACAATCGCATTAACAAAAAACGCAATCACAAGTGTGTGGGAGCCCTATGGGAGACATGGAGATAGGGGAGCAGGATCTGTTCTACTCTGTGTGTGCAGTGTATGGGAGGGAAAGGAGAGCAGGATCCCATCTTCTTTACGTGTATGTAGTGTATGGGTGGGTGGTCATTCTTATTTAGACCAGTGAGCCCCACCCCGGGGTGCTGGGATCTTCCTTGGAATTCTGGAATTGTGTCTCAGTTGGATGTAGCACCTAAAGTAAAAGAAAGTGGTGATAAATACCCATCATATAATGTCATACCTCATGTACACACAAAACAGCTTATTCCGATGTCACCTGCAGGCACAAGTACGCTTAAAAAAAAATAGTAGAGAAGTAATTACATGTGACCACCAGGTGGTGCTGTCCTCACAGTGATGAGGAAAGCGGTCAGTGTAATGAGGTAAGAGCAGGACTGCCGGCTGTACATGGTGTGGTCTTAAAGGGGTTGTCCCGCGGCAGCAAGTGGGGTTATACACTTCTGTATGGCCATATTAATGCACTTTGTAATATACATCGTGCATTAAATATGAGCCATACAGAAGTTTTTCACTTACCTGCTCCGTTGCTGGCGTCCCCGTCTCCATGGCTCCGTCTAATTTCAGCGTCTAATCGCCCGATTAGACGCGCTTGCGCAGTCCGGTCTTCTCCCTTCTGAACGGGGCCGCTCGTGCCGGAGAGCTGCTCCTCGTAGCTCCGCCCCGTCACGTGTGCCGATTCCAGCCAATCAGAAGACCTGCGGTCCACCGTGGGTGAAGATCCCGGCGGCCATCTTCGCAACGTAAGTAAGAAGTCACCGGAGCGCGGGGATTCGGGTAAGTACTATCCAGGTTTTTTAAACCCCTGCATCGGGTTTGTCTCGCGCCGAACGGGGGGGCTATTGAAAAAAAAAAAAAACAGTTTCGGCGCGGGACAACCCCTTTAACTATCCTCCTCATCATCTTCAATATAGTTGCTTCAACAGTGATTTTAGTGATTGGAGCCGATGCTGATCTCTGAAGTGCTCAGTGAGCGTCACACACAGGACACACAGAGCACTGAGCATCACACACAGGACACACAGAGCACTGAGCATCACACACAGTACACACAGAGCACTGAGCATCACACACAGGACACACAGAGCACTGAGCATCACACACAGGACACACAGAGCACTGAGCATCACACACAGGACACACAGAGCACTGAGCATCACACACAGGACACACAGAGCACTGAGCATCACACACAGGACACACAGAGCACTGAGCATCACACACAGGACACACAGAGCACTGAGCATCACACACAGGACACACAGAGCACTGAGCATCACACACAGGACACACAGGGCACTGAGCATCACACACAGGACACACAGAGCACTGAGCATCACACACAGGACACACAGAGCACTGAGCATCACAGACAGGAAACTCAGGGCACTGAGCATCACACACAGGACACACAGAGCACTGAGCGTCACACACAGGACACACAGAGCACTGAGCGTCACACACAGGACACACAGAGCACTGAGCGTCACACACAGGACACACAGAGCACTGAGCGTCACACACAGGACACACAGAGCACTGAGCGTCACACACAGGACACACAGAGCACTGAGTGTCACACACAGGACACACAGAGCACTGAGTGTCACACACAGAACACACAGAGTACTGAGCATCACACACAGGACACACAGAGTACTGAGCATCACACACAGGACACACAGAGTGAATAGTGTCACACACAGGTCACACAGAGCACTGAGCGTCACACACAAGACACACACAGCACTGAGTGTCACATACAAGACACACACAGCATTTAGTGTCAAACACAGGACACACGGAGCGAATAGTGTCACACACAGGACACACAGAGCGAATAGTGCCACACACAGGACACACAGAGCCAATAGTGTCCGGACAGGACACACAGAGCACTGAGCATCACACACAGGACACACAGAGCACTGAGCATCACACACAGGACACACAGAGCACTGAGCATCACACACAGGACACACAGAGCACTGAGCGTCACAGACAGGAAACTCAGGGCACTGAGCATCACACACAGGACACACAGAGCACTGAGCGTCACACACAGGACACACAGAGCACTGAGCGTCACACACAGGACACACAGAGCACTGAGCGTCACACACAGGACACACAGAGCACTGAGTGTCACACACAGGACACACAGAGCACTGAGTGTCACACACAGAACACACAGAGTACTGAGCATCACACACAGGACACACAGAGTACTGAGCATCACACACAGGACACACAGAGTACTGAGCATCACCCACAGGACACACAGAGTGAATAGTGTCACACACAGGTCACACAGAGCACTGAGCGTCACACACAAGACACACACAGCACTGAGCGTCACACACAAGACACACACAGCGTTTAGTGTCACACACAGGACACACGGAGCGAATAGTGTCACACACAGGACACACAGAGCACTGAGCGTCACACACAGGACACACAGAGCACTGAGTGTCACACACACCGCGTTTAGTGTCACACACAAGACACACCGAGCATTTATTGTCACACAGAGCACTGAGTGTCCCAGGACACGCAGAGGCTTTCTGGTTTTATATAGTTACATCACTGTAAATAAACATTCTACCACTTTCTAATAGAATATGTTTTATTTCCTCACCTTTTTCAATATCTCCGTTTTCCTTCAGTGATTGAGAGCCGTCTACATTCAGAGACAGTCACCCCGGACGGACCCCGCACTCAGAGGAGGGTTAGATACAATGTCTCCAGTCAACCCTCTGTGAGCTGAACATCCTGGGCTGCAGGCTGATACATTGTAGCAAACTAGCAGAGAGATCTGTGTGGCTGTGCGTTCAGCTCACAGAGCATTGTCTAGACTAGATACAACAGGAAGGTCGGCTGCACACGGACGGATTTACATTGCGGAATCCGCGGCGGCGACAGCGCAGATCTGCAGCAAATACCGTTCATAGCATACTATGGGAAAGCGCTTCTTCCTGCACATTTGCGGAAACCAATTGCGTTTTCTGCAAGCCGAGGAAAAACTTACGCTCTATTTTAGCGCGGTGTCCGCACGGACGGCTTCCATTGAAGTCAATGCAAGCTGCCGGACTCGCAGCTTTTTCGCAATTGAAGAGAAATGACAGGTACCCGTGGACGCCGGCTGGACACAGGAATGCCCGCATGCAGAATCTGAGCCATTCGTGTGCAGCCGGCCTTCGGTCAGCGCTTTTCATGTGCCTGGGAGAAAATCGCATGGAGTTCCAGTATTAAAATGCATTAAAACGGGTCGCACTTGTATGCAACTCAATCTGTATATACCCAGGACTGTAACAAGGGGGCGCCCTCTACATCTAGAGGAAAGAAGGTTTCTACACTGACATGGAAGGGGGTCTTTACTGTAAGAGCAGTGAGACTATGGAACTCTCTGCCTGAGGACGTGGTGATGGCAAACTCGATATAAGAGCACAAGACGTTCGCCCATAAGGGGGGACAGGATCACCCCCAGATCTCACTGCCCTTCTCCCCTCTAGAAGGGGGCTGTGGTGATGAGGCGTCTAATCTCCTCTCCTGTATACACACAGGAGCATTCTACATATGGATGATGATGATGATGATGATGATGATGGGAGCTGGAGTGCCCCTCCGCCCGGCTCCCTTCATCCTCCGCCATTACGGACATTCGCCGCCCTCAGATCTTTTCTTTCTCCACAATAATCACAATCTCAATGAGAAGATTAAAGATCTGCAGATACAATTGTGACTTCAAAGTCGCGGCGAGGAGCGCGGCGGGGGGGCAATGACTTCCGCTCATTTTAGGAAAGGGTTGCGCAACCTATTTAACCCTTTGATTAATGGGCCGGGATCTGCAGGCGCGGCTATAATTCTGCGCAGTAAGGAAGCTTTTAGACGGAACGATCATCATTCAAAAAATCGTTCAAACGCGCAAAAGTGAACGATATTCGTGCGATCTAAACGCAGCCGACGACGACTGAACGAGGGATGATGATTGTTCACCTTTCGTTCGTCGTTCATTTTACGCAGGCGTAAAAACCATCGCCGGCTCGTCCGCTTCTCGTTCGGGTCAAGCAGCGCTCGGTCAGTCGCTCTCGCTTATATAGCGAATGTGACGACTGAACGATTCCCGTCTGAACGCGCCAATGATGTATCTGCTGTACAAACAGGCATCCCGAGCGAACGATGACGTCATTCGCTCATTTGTCTCGTCTACAAGAGCCCCAAGTCACGCGCCGCCGTTCTCCATGGTGCAGTGACATCACTACGGCAGCGGCGATGTCATGGTGGAAGCAGAAGGTAAATGTCATCATACAGCTCCCAGAGCGGAGGGGCAACATCCAACTGCTGCTTCAGCATTGGGAGGAGAGGACTATAGTACAGGCAGATACAGTCTATTGCTCCCTGTTATCAGCCATTTGAAGCCAAGAAAATCTTGTCACACATTGTTTTCAATGGGGCAGTAAAACACATCACACGGTGTGCGAGGCGAGGTGTCCCATCCAAAAACAATGGTAAGCACTTGCTGATGATCCGACGAGGCTGAAAGCTGCGGCAGAGGATGGAAACTTCACTGAAGGGAAGGGAGGCTTTTTGCATCCCTGTGTAAAACACACGGTGGCGAGCGCGATATAGGGCGGAGTTTCTTATATAACTTATAGTACTCATATAACCTCCAGAGACATCATATATGTGACTGATATCAGCCGCTCCTCTTATAACGCTCCAGTACTGATATAACCCACAGAGACATCATATTTGTGACTGATATCAGCCGCTCCTCTTATAACGCTCCAGTACTGATATAATCCCCAGAGATATCATATATGTGACTGATATCAGCTGCGCCTCTTATAACGCTCCAGGACTGATATAACCTTCAGGGACATCATATATGTGACTGATATCAGCCGCTCCTCTTATAACACTCCAGTACTGATATAACCCCCAGAGACATCATATATGTGACTGATATCAGCCGCTCCTCTTATAACACTCCAGGACTGATATAACCCCCAGAGGCATCATATATGTGACTGATATCAGCGGCTCCTCTTATAACACTCCAGTACTGATATAACCCCCAGAGATATCATATATGTGACTGATATCAGCCGCTCCTCTTATAACACTCCAGGACTGATATAACCCCCAGAGGCGTCATATATGTGACTGATATCAGCGGCTCCTCTTATAACACTCCAGTACTGATATAACCCCCAGAGACATCATATATGTGATATCAGCGGCTCCTCCTATAACACTCCAGTACTGATATAACCCCCAGAGATATCATATATGTGACTGATATCAGCGGCTCCTCTTCCCTGAGGATTATTTGGATATTCTTTATGTCTAGGAGACTTTAGAAGTTTCCTCCACTTGCCTTGTACTACACGTCCGTTTCGCGTGAAGAGGCCAACGCCGCCTCTACAGCGCCAATTTTCATGGACAGTTTCTATGCATTGTGAGAAATATAGAAATCGCACGGAAAACGAACCATTATTTCCATTGGGCTAATCTACATGGGCAGTTTTTCGCTTGCGACTCTTTCAAGCGCCCATTATTTCCTCCGAGTGCGTGAGAAAGACCCCTCATGGCGCTCGCACACCGCGGGATTCATATGGGAGTCTGATACGTCTTTTCTATTCTAAGGTCACTTTCTATGGTCGAAGAAATACAGTGAGACCCAAAACACCTCATATTGGCGAGCGCGATACGCGGCTGGCCCCTGAAAAGGAGCTCGAGTATTAGGATGACAGGTACGTTTTTTCCCACATATAGCGATGCTTTGTGGTTTTCTTGCAAAATGCATCAGAAGCGCAGAAAAAAATCACAAGTTTATGCGCCAATATCTGATCCCTGTTCTCAGACCAATATCGCAACCGCCAGTGCAAGTACAGACCGGGGGCGGATTCACACTAGTGTGGCGCAACTAAGCTCGGCAGTGCGGAGCGGAGCGGAGCCTGAGGGAGGGAGATTTGTTACAACTCGCCAGCAGTTCAAACTTAACGCCAGAACGCAGAAGTCTGAAAAACCAGGCGGGAGGACAGCGGCCGCACCATCTTCGGAGGACAGCAGCCGCACCCTCTTCGGGGGACAGCGGCCGCACCGTCTTCAGAGGACAGCGGCCCCACCATCTTCAGAGGACAGCGGCCGCACCATCTTCGGAAGACACCGGCCGCACCATCTTCTGAGGACAGCAGCCGCACCATCTTCTGAGGACAGCGGCCCCACCATCTTCTGCGGACAGCGGCCCCACCATCTTCAGAGGACAGCGGCCGCACCATCTTCGGAGGACAGCGGCCGCACCATCTTCGGAGGACAGTGGCCGCACCATCTTCGGCGGACAGCGGCCCCACCATCTTCGGCAGACAGCGGCCCCACCATCTTCAGAGGACAGCGGCCGCACCATCTTCGGAGGACAGCGGCCCCACCATCTTCGGCAGACAGCGGCCCCACCATCTTCGGCGGACAGCGGCCCCACCATCTTCGGAGGACAGCGGCCCCACCATCTTCGGAGGACAGCGGCCGCACCCTCTTCAGAAGACAGCGGCCCCACCATCTTCGGAGGACAGCGGTCCCACCATCTTCGGAGGACAGCGGCCGCACCATCTTCAGAGGTCACCGGCCCCACCATCTTCGGAGGACAGCAGTCGCACCCTATTTGGAGGACAGCGGCCCCACCATCTTCGGAGGACAGCGGCCGCACCATCTTCAGAGGTCACCGGCCGCACCATCTTCGGAGGACAGCAGTCGCACCCTATTTGGAGGACAGCGGCCCCACCATCTTCGGAGGACAGCGGCCGCACCCTCTTCGGAGGACAGCGGCCGCACCATCTTCGGAGGACAGCGGCCCCACCATCTTCGGAGGACAGCGGCCCCACCATCTTCGGAGGACAGCGGCCCCACCATCTTCGGAGGACAGCGGCCGCACCATCTTCGGAGGACAGCGGCCCCACCATCTTCGGAGGACAGCGGTCCCACCATCTTCGGAGGACAGCGGCCGCACCATCTTCAGAGGTCACCGGCCCCACCATCTTCGGAGGACAGCAGTCGCACCCTATTTGGAGGACAGCGGCCCCACCATCTTCGGAGGACAGCGGCCGCACCATCTTCGGAGGACAGCGGCCGCACCATCTTCGGAGGACAGCGGCCCCACCATCTTCGGAGGACAGCGGCCCCACCATCTTCGGAGGACAGCGGCCGCACCATCTTCGGAGGACAGCGGCCCCACCATCTTCGGAGGACAGCGGCCCCACCATCTTCGGAGGACAGCGGCCCCACCATCTTCGGAGGACAGCGGCCGCACCATCTTCGGAGGACAGCGGCCCCACCATCTTCGGAGGACAGCGGCCGCACCATCTTCGGAGGACAGCGGCCGCACCATCTTCGGAGGACAGCGGCCCCACCATCTTCGGAGGACAGCGGCCCCACCATCTTCGGAGGACAGCGGCCGCACCATCTTCGGAGGACAGCGGCCGCACCATCTTCAGGGGACAGCGGCCGCACCATCTTCCCCGCACGGTTTATTTACTACAAATCATGTCCGGAAAAGATGGTGAAGAAGAAACCCCCGACATCCCAGAGGGGCCGCTGGTTATACGGCCGTGTAAGGGGGTACTATTATATCCGTCTGAATTCGCCGTGAAGCCGCTTTCAGACGAGCGTATTTCACCTCCGTATTTGGTTTGTATTTTGCGGAATGTATTCCGGAGCTGAATTAAATCGATAGGACTATTTATATGGCTGTATTTTAGGTATTTTATACAGTCGTTTTTTAACTGTCCTATTTTTTGCGCATTTGCCTTCGTGTTTTACTTTTGGGTAAATACAGATCAGTAATATACGGCGGCAAATAGTGGGGAGAATGTTATCTGTAACACGTCCGAAATTCACGTCTGTATTACGGATGTGTTGCATACGCTTGTGTGAAGCCGCCTAGTGGTCAGTGCAAAAACTGCAGGCTCTGTGCTGCTGGGACCCTTCCACAAGGTCTGCACACTCCTGACATCCTCTGTGCTGCTGAGACCCTTCTACAAGGTCCACACACTCCTGACATCCTCTGTGCTGCTGGGGCCCTTCTACAAGATCCGCACACTCCTGACATCCTCTGTGCTGCTGGGACCCTTCTACAAGGTTTGCACCCTCCTGACATCCTCTGTGCTGCTGGGACCGTTCTACAAGGTCTGCACCCTCCTGACATCCTCTGTGCTGCTGGGACCCTTCTACAAGGTCTGCACCCTCCTGACATCCTCTGTGCTGCTGGGACCCTTCTACTAGGTCCGCACCCTCCTGACATCCTTTGTGTTGCTGGGACTCTTCTACAAGGTCCACACACTCTACTTCTGACAGCCTTTGTGCTGCTGGTACCTTCCTACAAGGTCTGCACCCTCCTGACATCCTCTGTGCTGCTGGTACCTTCCTACACGGTCTGCACCCTCCTTACATCCTCTGTGCTGCTGGTACCCTCCTACAAGGTCCGCACCCTCCTGACATCCTCTGTGCTTCTGGTACCCTCCTACAAGGTCCACACACTCCTGACATCCTCTGTGCTGCTTGGGCCCTTCTACAAGATCTGCACACTTCTGACATCCTCTGTGCTACTGAGACTCTTCTACATGGCCTGCAAGCAATGCTGCTGACATCCTCTGTGCTGCTGGGACCCTTCTACTAGGTCCGCACCCTCATGACATCCTCTGTGCTGCTGGGACCTGACTACAGGGTCCGCACACTCCTGACATCCTCTGTGCTAATGGGACCCTTCTACTAGGTCCACACACTCCACTCCTGACATCCTCTGTGCTGCTCGGACCCTTCTACAAAGTCTGCACCCTCATGACATCTTCGGTGCTGCTGAGACCCTTCTACAAGGTCTGCCTACTCCACTGCTGACATCCTCTGTGCTGCTGGGTCCCTTCTGGAAAGTCCACACACTCCACTTCCGACATCCTCTGTACTGATGGGACCCTCCTTGAAGGTCCACACACTCTACTTCTACATGGTCTGCACTCTGCTTATATCCTCTGTGCTGCTGGGACTCTTCTACAAGGTCTGCACACTCCTGACATCCTCTGTGCTACTGAGACCCTTCTACAAGGTCCTTAAGCTCCGCTGCTGATATCCTCTGTTCTGCTGGGACCTTCCTGCAAGGTCCGCACCCTCCTTACATCCTCTGTGCTGCTGAGACCCTTCTCCAAGGTCCACACACTCCTTACATCCTCTGTGCTGCTGGGACCCTTCTCCAAGGTCCTTAAGCTCCGCTGCTGATATCCTCTGTTCTGCTGGGACCTTCCTGCAAGGTCCGCACCCTCCTTACATCCTCTGTGCTGCTGAGACCCTTCTCCAAGGTCCACACACTCCTGACATCCTCTGTGCTGCTGGGAGCCTTCTCCAAGGTCTGCACACTCCTGACATCCTCTGTGCTGCTGGGACCCTTCTACACGGTCCGCACATTCCACTGCTGATATCCTCTATGCTGCTGAGACCCTTCTGCAAGGTCCGCACACTCCTGACGTTCTCTGTGCTGCTGGGTCCCTTCTTGAAGGTCCGCACACTCTACTTCTACATGGTCTGCACCCTGCTTACATCCTCTGTGCTACTGAGACCCTTCTACAAGGTCCTTAAGCTCCGCTGCTGACATCCTCTGTACTGCTGGGACCTTCCTGCAAGGTGCGCACATTCCTGACATCCTCTGTGCTGCTGGGACCCTTCCAGAAGGTCCGCACCCTCCTGACATCCTCTGTGCTGCTGGGACCCTTCTCCAAGGTCCGCACCCTCCTGACATCCTCTGTGCTGCTGTGACCCTTCTCCAAGGTCCACACACTCCTGACATCCTCTGTGCTGTTGGGACCCTTCTCCAAGGTCCGCACACTCCTGACATCCTCTGTGCTGCTGAAACCCTTCTACAAGGTCCTTAAGCTCCGCTGCTGACATCCTCTGTGCTGCTAGGACCTTCCTGCAAGGTTCGCACCCTCCTGACATCCTCTGTGCTACTGGGACCCTTCTACAAGATCCACACAGTCCTGACATCCTCTGTGCTGCTCGGACCCTTCTACAAGGTCTGCATGCGCCTTACATCCTCTGTGCTGCTTGGACCCTTCTACACGGTCCGCACACTCCACTGCTGATATCCTCTGTGCTGCTGAGACCCTTCTGCAAAATCCGCACACTCCTGACATCCTCTGTGTTGCGGCGACCCTTCAGCAAGGTCTGAATCCTCCTGACATCCTCTGTGCTGCTGGGACCCTTCTACAAGGTCCGCACACTCCACTGCTGATATCCTCTGTGCTGCTGGGCCCTCTGTCTGTTGCCCCCCCCCCCCCCCATAAGATCTGCTCGCTTCCCTCCTGATATCCTCTGTGCTGCTGGGCCCTCTGTCTGTTACCCCCCCCCCCCCCATAAGATCAGCTCGCTTCCCTCCTGACATCCTCTGTGCTGCGGGGGATCCTGGTCTTTCCGATATGTCATTCTCAGACTGACTTACACAAAACATTCGGATTCCGCTGGAGTTCTGAACTGCAATAATTAACCCCACTGGCACATTCGGGGTTAATGGCGGCAGCTGTGTTTCTGGAACATTTCCTAATGACGTGGAAGAGTTAATTAGTTGTGAGGACAGATGAGGATAATAGAATCATTCAGCCACCAGTTTACACTGCAGTGAGGGACCACACCGCACGGACCCCCAGGATGGAAACACCCACCAAAAGCAGCAGTGATGATGTCTGCTTGGGATCGGTATGGTGCCCCCCAACAGGAAGAATCAAGGTTCCCCTAGGATAAATGAAGCCCCCAGCAATAGTGAAAGATACCCCAGGAATAATAATGATGCCCTGGCCGGGATCAGTGATGATTATCTGCTATGGGTAGTTGGGGTGCCCCAGAAATAATAATGGTGCCCCCAGTGATAAAAAGGAGGCGCACCAAATTAATGAAGGTGTCCCAGGAATAATTACCCCCACCACCATTAATAATGAAGGCACCCCAGAAATAATTACCCCCACCACCATTAATAATGAAGGCACCCCAGGAATAATGAAGAAGCCCTCTAGGACTGATGAAGAGCCCCCAGGAATAATAAGGGAGCCCCCATCACTAATGAAGGATCCCTCTAGGACTGATGAAGGAGCCCCCCAGGACTGATGAAGAGCCCCTAGGAATAATGAAGAAGCCCCCAGGACTAATAAGGGAGCCCCCATGACTAAGGAAGGTGCCCTCTATGATTGATGAAGGAGCCCCAAGAAATAATGAAGGAGCCCCCAGGACTAATGAAGGAGCCCCAAGGAACAATAAGGGAGCCCTGCAGGACAAATGAATGAACTCCCAGGACTGATGAAAGAGCCCCCAGGAATAGTGAAGGAGCCCCCAGGACTAATGAAGGAGCCCCCAGGACTGATGAAGGAGCCCCCAGGAATAGTGAAGGAGCCCCAGGACTGATGAAGGAGCCCCCAGGACTGATGAAGGAGCCCCCAGGACTAATGAAGGAGCCCTAGACATGAAGAAGCCCCAGGACTGATGAAGGAGCCCCCAGGAATAGTGAAGGAGCCCCAGGACTAATGAAGGAGCCCCCAGGACTAATGAAGGAGCCCTAGACATGAAGAAGCCCCAGGACTGATGAAGGAGCTCCCAAGGACTGATGAAGGAGCTCCCAAGGACTGATGAAGGAAGTCCCCAGGATGTAGTCGTTATCCTTTATGATTCCTTCCTGTCTTTTGTACTATTGATTTGGGAGGATTTTGCGGGGGACGGCCATGGGGTCAGTCACAGTCCCACCACAGGGCAGCAGTGACCACCAGTCCCCAAATTCTCATTAATAAGGCATTAAGCTTTACTTCTTGGCAGATTCTTGGGTACTGTGATTTGGAGTCCGGGTGAAGGTGTGGGGGGGGATGTGGTCATGTGTCCACTGAGGGGGTCTGCCGGCCCCCCAATCCACGAGCATTAACCCGCAGTAACAGGGATACATTATCTTCTGATACATTATATCAACACAGCTAATAACGATCGAGGAGAATATTACCTCCCTGGACAATCACTCCCATCATTGCAGGTACCTGCGGCTCCTCAGCATCCAGCGGAGATCAGCGGCAGATTGTCTGCACCCCGCTCCATCCATCACTAAGGAAGCGGCAGATCCAGAGCAGGAAGAGAGCTCATTATATAATATAATACTCCTGTAATGTAATAGCGCCGATCCTCAGGAGGGCAATCACTCATGGCAGGCTTATATACACAGCCATGGTGGGGTTAGATACACAGCAGACAGCAGCAAAAATGATGGGATTAGATACCCAACCCAGGGGACAGTATAACACATGATGGGATTAGATACCCAACCCAGGGGACAGTATCACACAGGATGGGATTAGATACCCAACCCAGGGGACAGTATCACACAGGATGGGATTAGATGCACTACTGAGAACAGCAGATCATACAATAGGATTAGATACACAGCTCAGCAGGCAGTATCACATATGATAAGATTAGATACACAGCAGGCTACATAGTATCGTTTCGTGATGCTTTCTTTGCAATCCGGGTGTTAAGGGGTTAAGTGCCTGAAGTGGCAGCTGACGTCAGGAGGGTCTCAGTGCTGCCCCCTCTCCTGGGTCTCGGAGCTCTCAGCCCCAGAGCTGCACTCACCTCTCATCAGCAGCTGGACAGGAGGTGGCTTTCCCAGGAGCCCAGGTAAGTGCCCCCCATGAGAGCCCCCAGCTTCCTGCCCCACATCTGAGCACTGAGCCTCCAGCATCTCCAGGAAATCTCCCAACTGCGGTGCCCTAAATTCACTAACCTCATTACTTCTCCCCTCATACCAGTGAGTAATACCAGGCGGTGGGCACATACAGCAAATGCCAGGCACTGGGCACATACGGGAGGCTGCATATGCCAGGCACTGGGCACATACGGGAGGCTGCATATACCAGGAACTGGGCACATACGGGAGGCTGCATATACCAGGCACTGGGCACATACGGGAGGCAGCATATACCAGGAACTGGGCACATACGGGAGGCAGCATATACCAGGAACTGGGCACATACGGGAGGCAGCATATACCAGGAACTGGGCACATACAGGAGGCAGCATATACCAGGCACTGGGCACATACGGGAGGCAGCATATACCAGGCACTGGGCACATACGGGAGGCAGCATATACCAGGCACTGGGCACATACGGGAGGCTGCATATACCAGGCACTGGGCACATACGGGAGGCAGCATATACCAGGAACTGGGCACATACGGGAGGCAGCATATACCAGGAACTGGGCACATACGGGAGGCAGCATATACCAGGCACTGGGCACATACGGGAGGCAGCATATACCAGGCACTGGGCACATACGGGAGGCAGCATATACCAGGAACTGGGCACATACGGGAGGCTGCATATACCAGGCACTGGGCACATATAGGAGGCAGCATATACCAGGCACTGGGCACATACAGGAGGCTGCATATACCAGGCACTGGGCACATACAGGAGGCAGCATATACCAGGCACTGGGGACATACGGGAGGCTGCATATACCAGGCACTGGGCACATACGGGAGGCAGCATATACCAGGCACTGGGCACATACAGGAGTCAGTATATACCAGGCACTGGGCACATACGGGAGGCAGCATATACCAGGGACTGGGCACATACGGGAGGCAGCATATACCAGGCACTGGGCACATATAGGAGTCAGTATATACCAGGCACTGGGCACATACGGGAGGCAGCATATACCAGGGACTGGGCACATACGGGAGGCAGCATATACCAGGCACTGGGCACATATAGGAGGCAGCATATACCAGGCACTGGGCACATACAGGAGGCAGCATATACCAGGCACTGGGCACATACAGGAGGCTGCATATACCAGGCACTGGGCACATACGGGAGGCAGCATATACCAGGAACTGGGCACATACGGGAGGCTGCATATACCAGGCACTGGGCACATACAGGAGTCAGTATATACCAGGCACTGGGCACATACAGGAGGTAGCATATACCAGGCACTGGGCAGACACAGGAGGCAGCATATACCAGGCGGTGGGCACATAGAGCAAATGCCAGGCACTGGGCACATACAGGAGGATGCATATACCAGGCACTGGGCACATACAGGAGGCTGCATATACCAGGCACTGGGCAGAGACAGGAGGCAGCATATACCAGGTGGTGGGCACATAGAGCAAATGCCAGGCACTGGGCACATACAGGAGGCTGCATATACCAGGCACTGGGCACATACAGGAGGCAGCATATACCAGGCACTGGGCACATAAGGGAGGCTGCATATACCAGGCACTGGGCAGATACAGGAGGCAGTATATACCAGGCACTGGGCACATACAGGAGGCAGCATATACCAGGCACTGAGCAGATACAGGAGGCAGCATATACCAGGCACTGGGCAGATACAGAAGGCAGCATATACCAGGCACTTGCAATATATACCAGGCACTGGGCACATACAGGAGACAGTATATACCAGGCACTGGGCACATACAGGAGGCAGCATATACCAGGCACTGGGCACATACGGGAGGCAGCATATACCAGGAACTGGGCACATACGGGAGGCTGCATATACCAGGCACTGGGCACATACGGGAGGCAGCATATACCAGGCACTGGGCACATATAGGAGGCAGCATATACCAGGCACTGGGCACATGCAGGAGGCAGCATACACCAGGCACTGGGCACATACAGGAGGCTGCATATACCAGGCACTGGGCACATACGGGAGGCAGCATATACCAGGAACTGGGCACATACGGGAGGCTGCATATACCAGGCACTGGGCACATACAGGAGTCAGTATATACCAGGCACTGGGCACATACAGGAGGTAGCATATACCAGGCACTGGGCAGACACAGGAGGCAGCATATACCAGGCGGTGGGCACATAGAGCAAATGCCAGGCACTGGGCACATACAGGAGGCTGCATATACCAGGCACTGGGCACATACAGGAGGCTGCATATACCAGGCACTGGGCAGACACAGGAGGCAGCATATACCAGGTGGTGGGCACATAGAGCAAATGCCAGGCACTGGGCACATACAGGAGGCTGCATATACCAGGCACTGGGCACATACAGGAGGCAGCATATACCAGGCACTGGGCACATAAGGGAGGCTGCATATACCAGGCACTGGGCAGATACAGGAGGCAGTATATACCAGGCACTGGGCACATACAGGAGGCAGCATATACCAGGCACTGAGCAGATACAGGAGGCAGCATATACCAGGCACTGGGCAGATACAGAAGGCAGCATATACCAGGCACTTGCAATATATACCAGGCACTGGGCACATACAGGAGGCAGCATATACCAGGCACTGGGCACATATGGGAGGCTGCATATACCAGGCACTGGGCACATACAGGAGGCAGTATATACGAGGCACTGGGCGGCACATACAGGAGGCAGCATATACCTGGCACTGAGCACATACAGGAGTCTGCATATACCAGGCACTGGGCACATACATAAGGCAGCATATACCTGGCATTGCGCACTACATAGAGCAGCATATACCTGGCACTAGGCACATGCAGAAGGATCATATACCAGGCACTGGAAAAGTACAGAAGGTTGCATATTTCAGGCACTGGGCACATATAGGCAGCAGCATATACCTTGCAATGGGCACATACAGGAGGCTGCATATACGAGGTACTGGGCACATGAAGGAGGCAGCAAATAGTAGGCACTGGGTACATCTAGGAGGCAATAGTATACCAGGCACTAAGCACATAAAGAACTCTGCATATACCAGGCACTGGGCACATACAGTAGGCAGCATATACCAGGCACTGGGCACATACAGGAGGCAGCATATACCAGGCACTGGGCACATACATTAGGCAGCATATACCAGGCACTGGGCACATACATGAGGCAGCATATACCAGGCACTGGGCACATACAGTAGGCAGCATATACCAGGCACTGGGCACATACAGTAGGCAGCATATACCAGGCACTGGGCACATACGGTAGGCAGCATATACCAGGCACTGGGCACATACATGAGGCAGCATATACCAGGCACTGGGCACATACAGGAAGCAGCATATACCAGGCACTGGGCACATACAGGAGACAACATATACCAGGCACTGGGCACATACAGTAGGCAGCATATACCAGGCACTGGGCACATACAGTAGGCAGCATATACCAGGCACTGGGCACATACAGGAGGCAGCATATACCAGGCACTGGGCACATACATGAGGCAGCATATACCAGGCACTGGGCACATACAGTAGGCAGCATATACCTAGCACAGGGTGTATACAGGAGGCAGCATATACCTAGCACTAGGTCTCATATAGTAAATGTCAGACACTGGGCACATAAAGGACAGCGAATAAACCTTTCACTGGGCACATGGATTATATGTACAAGCAGCATACATTAAGCACTGGGCACATGGTCTGTATACCAGGCGCTGGCCTCAGGTGGCATCTGCAGCCACCTTCTTCTGTGCCCTCATGTATAGAGTTCTTCCTGCTGTCCGTGTGTCGCTGGCGATAGACCTCATTACTGTCTAATGTCTCACCTTACGTTTGTGATTTCTGGACGGAGGAATTGGATCTGAGAACAGGCAGCGGTGCCACTCATAAATGGGCATGGCTCAGGATCAGTGCCTGCTGTGTGGCGCCGCTGATCCTAAAATTGTTCTTGGGAATCAATTGTTTCCATAAAAAGTGCAAATCCAACATCAGAGGGGCTGTGAGCAAGAACAGTGTATGGGCCCGACAATACCAGTATATGGGCTCTAGTCAGTATCAGTATATGGGCCCTAATCAGTATATGGGCTCTAATCAGTATCAGTATATGGGTCCTAATCAGTATATGGGCTCTAATCAGTATCAGTATATGGGTCCTAATCAGTATCAGTATATGGGTCCTAATCAGTATCAATATATGGGCCCGACAATACCAGTATATGGGCTCTAGTCAGTATCAGTATATGGGCCCTAATCAGTATATGGGCTCTAATCAGTATCAGTATATGGGTCCTAATCAGTATCAGTATATGGGTCCTAATCAGTATCAATATATGGGCCCGACAATACCAGTATATGGGCTCTAGTCAGTATCAGTATATGAGCTCTAATCAGTATCAGTATATGGGTCCTAGTCAGTATCAGTATATGGACTCTTGTCAGTATCAGTATATGGATCCTGGTCAGTATCAGTATATGGGTCCTAATCAGTATCAATATATGGGCCCTTGTCAGTATATGGGCCCTAATCAGTATATGGGCTCTAATCAGTATCAGTATATGGGTCCTAATCAGTATCAATATATGGGCCCTTGTCAGTATATGGGCCCTAATCAGTATATGGGCTCTAATCAGTATCAGTATATGGGTCCTAATCAGTATCAATATATGGGCCCTTGTCAGTATCAGTATATGGGCCCTAATCAGTATCAATATATGGGCCGTTGTCAGTATCAGTATAGGGGTCCTAGTCAGTATCAGTATATGGGTCCTAGTCAGTATCAGTATATGGGCCCTTGTCAGTATCAGTATATGGGTCCTAGTCAGTATCAGTATATAGGCTCTAGTCAGTATCAGTATATGGGCCCTAATCAGTATATGGGCTCTAATCAGTATATGGGCTCTAATCAGTATCAGTAAATGGGCCCTTGTCAGTATCAGTATATAGGTCCTAGTCAGTGTCAGTATATGGGCCCTTGTCAGTATCAGTATATGGATCCTGGTCAGTATCAGTATATGGGCCCTTGTCAGTATCAGTATATGGGCCCTAATCAGTATATGGGCTCTAATCAGTATATGGGCTCTAATCAGTATCAGTAAATGGGCCCTTGTCAGTATCAGTATATAGGTCCTAGTCAGTGTCAGTATATGGGCCCTTGTCAGTATCAGTATATGGATCCTGGTCAGTATCAGTATATGGGCCCTAGTCAGTATCAGTATATGGGTCCTAGTCAGTATCAGTATATGGGCCCTTGTCAGTATCAGTATATGGATCCTGGTCAGTATCAGTATATGGGCCCTTGTCAGTATCAGTATATGGGCCCTAGTCAGTATCAATATATGGGTACTAGTCAGTATCAGTATATGGGCCCTTGTCAGTATCAGTATATGGGCCCTTGTCAGTATCAGTATATGGATCCTGGTCAGTATCAGTATATGGGTCCTAGTCAGTATCAGTATATGGGCCCTTGTCAGTATCAGTATATGGATCCTGGTCAGTATCAGTATATGGGCCCTTGTCAGTATCAGTATATGGGCCCTAGTCAGTATCAGTATATGGGTCCTAGTCAGTATCAGTATATGGATCCTAGTCAGTATATGGGCCCTTGTCAGTATCAGTATATGGGTCCTAGTCAGTATCAGTATATGAATCCTAGTCAGTATATGGGCCCTTGTCAGTATCAGTATATGGACCCTTGTCGGTATCAGTATATGGGTCCTAGTCAGTATCAGTATATGGGTCCTAGTCAGTAAATGGACCCTAATCAGTATCAGTATATGGACGCTAATCAGTATATGGGTCCTAGTCAGTATCAGTATATAGGCCCTAGTCAGTATCAGTATATGAATCCTAGTCAGTATATGGGCCCTTGTCAGTATCAGTATATGGACTCTTGTCGGTATCAGTATATGGGTCCTAGTCAGTATCAGTATATGGGTGCTAGTCAGTATCAGTATATGGGTCCTAGTCAGTATCAGTATATGAATCCTAGTCAGTATATGGGCCCTTGTCAGTATCAGTATATGGACTCTTGTCGGTATCAGTATATGGGTCCTAGTCAGTATCAGTATATGAATCCTAGTCAGTATATGGGCCCTTGTCAGTATCAGTATATGGACCCTTGTCGGTATCAGTATATGGGTCCTAGTCAGTATCAGTATATGGGTGCTAGTCAGTATCAGTATATGGGTCCTAGTCAGTATATGGACCCTAATCAGTATCAGTATATGGACGCTAATCAGTATATGGGTCCTAGTCAGTATCAGTATATAGGCCCTTGTCAGTATCAGTATATGGGCCCTTATTGGTAACTGTGTATAGGCCCTAATTAGTATCAGTATATGGGCCCTAGTCAGTATACGGACCCTAATCAGTGTCAGTATATGAACCCTAATCAGTATATGGCTCCTAGTCAGTATCAGTATATGGGCCCTAATCAATATCAGTATATGGAGCCTAATCAGTATCAGTATATGGACCGTAGTCAGTATCAGTATATGGAACCTAATCAGTATCAGTATATGCACCCTAGTCAATATCAGTATATGGGTCCTAGTCAGTATCAGTATATGGGCCCTAATCAATATCAGTATATGGAACCTAATCAGTATCAGTATATGGACCCTAGTCAGTATCAGTATATGGGCACTTGTCAGTATCAGTATATAGGTCCTAGTCAGTATCAGTATATGGGCCCTTGTCAGTATCAGTATATGGGCCGTTGTCAGTATCAGTATATGGGTCCTAGTCAGTATCGGTATATGGGCCCTTGTCAGTATCAGTATATGGAACCTAATCAGTATCAGTATATGGACACTAGTCAGTATCGGTATATGGGCCCTTGTCAGTATCAGTATATCGGTGCTAGTCAGTATCTGTATATGGGCCCTAGTCTGTATATGGACCCTAATCAGTATCAGTATATGGGCTCTAATCAGTATCAATATATGGGTCCTAGTCAGTATCAGTACATAGGTCCTAGTCAGTATCAGTATATGGGCCCCTGTAAGTATCAGTATAGTGGCCCTAATCAGTATCAGTATATGGGCCCTTGTCAGTATCAGTATATGGGCCCTAATCAGTATCAATATATGGGCCGTTGTCAGTATTAGTATAGGGGTCCTAGTCAGTATCAGTATATGGAACCTAATCAGTATCAGTATATGGACCCTAGTCAATATCAGTATATGGGTCATAGTCAGTATCAGTATATGGGTCCTAGTCAGTATCAGTACATAGGTCCTAGTCAGTATCAGTATATGGGCTCTTGTCAGTATCAGTATATTGGTGCTAGTCAGCATCAGTATATGGGCCCTAATCAGTATATGGGCCCTAATCAGTATATGGGTGCTAGTCAGTATCAGTATATGGGCCCTTGTCAGTATCAGTATACAGGCCCTTATTGGTACCTGTATATAGGCCCTAATTAGTATCAGTATATGGGTCCTAGTCAGTACCAGTATATAGGCCCTATTTTAGAGTGCCATTAATAACCCAGGTGCTGTACATGAGAGAACAGGGATTATACATCACATATGGAAATGACAGGAGGAGTAATCATGGACAAAGTGACTTATAGGCAGGCGCAGATCAGAGGGGAGCTGATTGTGGGGGGCTCAAGAACTACATTGGGGGGCGCAGGACAGCTGGACCTTGTAGCTTTTCTGAAGACGAGGGTTTTCAGGTAACTTTTGAAGCTTTTCAGGGTAGCGAAGAGTCTGATCTTTCACGGTAGAGAATCCCGGACTATGGGGGGTGCAGGGAGAATCGTAGAGATGATATATGAGGCGCAGACAAGAGGGGAGCAGAGATTACATGTGATGGGTATCAGGATATTAGGACAGATATGTATGGGGGGACAGGTTGTATATAGATTACATGTGGGGGTATCAGGATATTAGGTCAGATATGTATGGAGGGACAGGTGTATATAGATTACATGTGGGGGGCCATCAGGATATTAGGTCAGATATGTATGGGGGACAGGTTGTATATAGATTACATGTGGGGGGTATCAGGATATTAGGTCAGAGATGTATGGAGGGGACAGGTTGTATATAGATTACATGTGGGGGATATCAGGATATTAGGTCAGAGATGTATGGAGGGACAGGTGTATATAGATTACATGTGGGGGGCCATCAGGATATTAGGTCAGAGATGTATGGAGGGGACAGGTTGTATATAGATTACATGTGGGGGTATCAGGATATTAGGTCAGAGATGTATGGAGGGACAGGTGTATATAGATTACATGTGGGGGGCCATCAGGATATTAGGTCAGAGATGTATGGAGGGGACAGGTTGTATATAGATTACATGTGGGGCCATCAGGATATTAGGTCAGAGATGTATGGAGGGGACAGGTTGTATATAGATTACATGTGGAGGGTATCAGGATATTAGGTCAGAGATGTATAGAGGGACAGGTTGTATATAGATTACATGTGGGGGGTATCAGGATATTAGGTCAGAGATGTATGGGGGGACAGGTTGTATATAGATTACATGTGGGGGGTATCAGGATTTTAGGGCAGAGATGTATGGGGGAGACAGGTTGTATATAAATTACATGTGGGAGGTATGTGGATATTAGGTCAGAGAGGTATGGGAGGACAGGTTGAATATAGATTACATGTGGGGGTATCAGTATATTAGGGCAGAGATGTATGGGGGGGACAGACTGTATAAAGATTACATGTGGGGGTTTCAGGATATTAGGTCAGAGATGTATGGAGGGGAGAGGTTGTATATAGATTACATGTGGGAGGTATGTGGATATTAGGTCAGAGAGGTATGGGATGACAGGTTGTATATAGATTACATGTGGGAGGTATGTGGATATTAGGTCAGAGAGGTATGGGATGACAGGTTGTATATAGATTACATGTGAGGGTATCAGGATATTAGGTCAGAGATGCATGGGGGACATGTTGTATATAGATTACATGTGGGGGGTATCAGGATATTAGGTCAGAGATGTATGGGGGACATGTTGTATATAGATTACATGTGGGGGGTATCAGGATATTGGGTCAGAGATGTATGGGGGACAGGTTGTATATAGATCAAATGTGGAGGTATTAGGATATTAGGTCAGAGATGTATGGGGGGGACAGGTTGTATATAGATTACATGTGAGGGTATCAGGATATTCGGGCAGAGATGTATGGGGGGACAGGTTGTGTATAGATTACATGTGGGGAGTATCAGGATATTAGGTCAGAGATGTATGGGGGGACAGGTTGTATATAGATTACATGTGGGGGGTATCAGGATATTAGGTCAGAGATGTATGGGGGGACAGGTAGTATATAGATTACATGTGGGGGTATCAGGATATTAGGGCAGAGATGTATGGGGGGGACAGACTGTACAAAGATTACATGTGGGGGTTTCAGGATATTAGGTCAGAGATGTATGGAGGGACAGGTTGTATATAGATTACATGTGGGAGGTATGTGGATATTAGGTCAGAGAGGTATGGGATAACAGGTTGTATGTAGATTACATGTGGGGAGTATCAGGATACTAGGTCAGAGATATATGGGGGGGACAGGTTGTATATAGATTACATGTGAGGGTATCAGGATATTAGGTCAGAGATGTATGGGGGACATGTTGTATATAGATTACATGTGGGGGGTATCAGGATATTGGGTCAGAGATGTATGGGGGACAGGTTGTATATAGATCAAATGTGGAGGTATTAGGATATTAGGTCAGAGATGTATGGGGGGGACAGGTTGTATATAGATTACATGTGGGGGTATCAGGATATTCGGGCAGAGATGTATGGAGGGGACAGGTTGTATATAGATTACATGTGGGGGTATCAGGATATAAGGTCAGAGATGTATGGGGGGACAGGTTGTGTATAGATTACATGTGGGGAGTATCAGGATATTAGGTCAGAGATGTATGGGGGGACAGGTTGTATATAGATTACATGTGGGGGGTATCAGGATATTAGGTCAGAGATGTATGGGGGGACAGGTAGTATATAGATTACATGTGGGGGTATCAGGATATTAGGTCAGAGATGTATGGGGGCGGACAGGTTGTATATAGATTACATGTGGGGAGTATCATGATATTAGGTCAGAGATGTATAGGGGGGCAGGTTGTATATAGATTACATGTGGGGGTATCAGGATATTAGGTCAGAGATGTATAGAGGGGACAGCTTGTATGTAAATTATATGTGGTGGTAACAGGATATTAGGTCAGAGATGTATGGGGGGAAAGGTTGTGTATAGATTACATGTGGGGGTATCAGGATATTAGGTCAGAGATGTATAGAGGGGACAGGTTGTATATAGATTACATGTGGGAGTATCAGGATATTAGGGAAGAGATGTATGGATAGACAGGTTATATATAAATTACATGGGGGGGGGGTATCAGGATATTAGGTCAGAGATGTATGGAGTGACAGGTTGTATATAGATTACATGTGGGGGTATCAGGATATTAGGTCAGAGATGTATGGGGGTACAGATTGTATGTAGAGTACATATAGGATTTATCAGTATATTAGGTCAGAGATGTATGGGGGGGACAGGTTGTATATAGATTACATGTGGGAATATCAGGATATTAGGTCAGAGATGTATGGGGGGGGACAGGTTGTATATAGATTACATGTGGGGGTATCAGGATATTAGGTCAGAGATGTATGGAGGGACAGGTTGTATATAGATTACATGTGGGGGTATCAGGATATTAGGTCAGAGACGTATGGAGGGACAGGTTGTATATAGATTACATGTAGGGTGTATCAGGATATTAGGTCAGAGATTTATGGGCGGGGGGGACAGTTTGTATATAGATTACATGTGGGGGGCCATCAGGATATTAGGTCAGAGATGTATGGGGGGACAGGTTGTATATAGATTACATGTGGGGTGTATCAGGATATTAGGTCAGAGACGTATGGAGGGACAGGTTGTATGTAGATTACATGTGGGGATATCAGAATATTAGGGCAGAGATGTATGGGGGGAACAGGTTGTATGTAGATTACATGTGGGGGGTATCAGGATATTAGGTCAGATATGTATGGAGGGGACAGGTTGTATATAGATTACATGTGGGGATATCAGAATATTAGGGCAGAGATGTATGGGGGGGACAGGTTGTGTATAGATTACATGTGGGGAGTATCAGGATATTAGGTCAGAGATGTATGGGGGACAGGTTGTATGTAGAGTACATGTGGGGGTATCAGGATATTAGGTCAGAGATGTATGGGGGACAGGTTGTATATAGATTACATGTGGGGGGTATCAGGATATTAGGTCAGAGATGTATGGGGGGACAGATTGTATATAGATTACATGTGGGGGTATCAGGATATTAGATCAGAGATGTATGGAGGGGACAGTTTCTATACAGATTACATGTCGGGGGTATCAGGATATTGGGTCAGAGATGTATGGGGGACAGGTTGTATATATAGATCAAATGTGGAGGTATTAGGATATTAGGTCAGAGATGTATGGGGGGACATGTTGTATATAGATTACATGTGGGAGTATCAGGATATTAGGTCAGAAATGTATGGGGGGGGGGGGGGGCAGGTTGTTAGGCCACATGTAATCTATATATACAACCTGTCCCCCCCGTACATCTCTGACCTAATATCCTGATACCTCCACATGTAATCTGTATAGAAACTGTCCCCTCCATACATCTCTGATCTAATATCCTGATACCCCCACATGTAATCTATATACAATCTGTCCCCCCATACATCTCTGACCTAATATCCTGATACACCCCACATGTAATCTATATACAACCTGTCCCTCCATACATCTCTGACCTAATATCCTGATACCCCCCACATGTAATCTATATACAACCTGTCCCCCCATACATCTCTGACCTAATATCCTGATACCCCCACATGTAATCTATATACAACCTGTCCCTCCATACATCTCTGACCTAATATCCTGATACTCCCACATGTAATCTATATACAACCTGTCCCCCCCATACATCTCTGACCTAATATCCTGATACCCCCCACATGTAATCTATATACAACTTGTCCCCCCATACATCTCTGACCTAATATCCTGATACCCCCCACATGTAATCTATATACAACCTGTCCCCCCATACATCTCTGACCTAATATCCTGATACCCCCCACATGTAATCTATACACAACCTGTCCCCCCATACATCTCTAACCTACTATCCTGATACCTCCATATGTAATCTATATACAACCTGTCCCCCCCCCCCATACATCTCTGACCTAATATCCTGATACCCCCCACATGTAATCTATATACAACCTGTCCCCCCACCCCCCCCATACATCTCTGCCCTAATATCCTGATAGAGATTACATGTGGGGATATCAGGATATTGGGGCAGAGATGCATGGGGGGGCAGGTTGTATATAGATTACATGTGGGGGCGTATCAGGATATTAGGTCAGAGATGTATGGGGGGGACAGGTTGTATATAGATTACATGTGGGGGTATCCACAATATCCTGATACACCCCAACCCGTCGTCTAGTACACAGGAGGGAATGCTTGTCCCCGTGTCTACAGGGGCCGCTGGGGGCCTTCTGGTCACTCTCTGGGGTCTCCTTACAGATACGGCCGGGTCCTCGTCATGTCCCTCACAGAGATCGGCCTCCTGCGGTGGCTCCGAGAGGGCAGGCAGTCCAGGAAACTAATCCTGCTCATCGTCTTCATCGCCCTCTTACTGGATAACATGCTGCTCACCGTGGTCGGTAAGTGAGGAGATCGCGTTATCACGCATCATTACTTCATGTTTAATATTAATTGTTCATCATTTATTACACTTATTACTATGATTGTTATTAGTAGTACTTGTATCAGTTGTAGTAGTGGTTGTAGATGTGGATGTTGTAGTAGCAGTTGTAATAGTAGTACTTGTAGTAGTTGTATCAGTTGTAATAGTAGTTGTAGTACTTGTAATAGCAGTTGTACATGTGGTTGCAGTAGTTGCAGTTGTAATTGTTGTAGGTGTAATAGTAGCTGTATCACTCGTTGCAGTTGTATATTTCCTCCTCATTTCTATCTCAGTCCTGGTTTGTATTATTGGTGTCTGTTGCGCCCGTCCGTCTCTGTACATTTGTGCTCTTGTATCACTATTGATGATTGTTGCTTTTGCCGCCATGCTCCAATTATAATTTGGCGCTGTATGGAGATGATGCCGGTGTTTACATATAGGGGCTTCATGGTCACACCCAGGCTGGTGATGATTATTGATGAGGGCGCAGCAGTTGTCATCCTCTTTGATGTCCAGATTTTCACTTGTCAGAGAGAACCCGCTGGTATATCAGTGGGACCGTCACACCAGAGTATCAGGGCCAGTCGGATGATAAGAGAGCAACAGAACACATAAAATGTATCAGTCCCATCATCCCTGACCCCAGGAGCTCACAATCTAATCTCCCCATCACACACAATGTATCACTCCCATCATCCCTGACCCCAGGAGCTCACAATCTAATCTCCCCATCACACACAATGTATCACTCCCATCATCCCTGACCCCAGGAGCTCACAATCTAATCTCCCCATCACACACAATGTATCACTCCCATCATCCCTGACCCCAGGAGCTCACAATCTAATCTCCCCATCACACAATGTATCACTCCCATCATCCCTGACCCCAGGAGCTCACAATCTAATCTCCCCATCACACACAATGTATCACTCCCATCATCCCTGACCCCAAGAGCCCACAATATAATCTCCCCATCCCACACAATGTATCACTCCCATCACATCTGACCCCAGGAGTTTACAATCTCATCTCCCCATCACACATAATGTATCACTCCCATCATCCCTGACCCCAGGAGCTCACAATCTAATCTCCCCATCACACACAATGTATCATTCCCATCATCCCTGACCCCAGGAGCTCACAATCTAATCTCCCCATCACACACAATGTATCACTCCCATCATCCCTAACCCCAGGGGCTCACAATCTAATCTCTCATCACACACAATGTATCACTCCCATCATCCCCGACCCCAGGAGCTCACAATCTAATCTCTCATCACACACAATGTATCACTCCCATCATCCCTGACCCCAGGAGCTCACAATCTAATCTCCCTATTGCACACAATGTATCACTCCCATCATCCCTGACCCCAGGAGCTCACAATCTAATCTCCCCATCCCACACAATGTATCACTCCCATCATATCTGACCCCAGGAGCTCACAATCTAATCTCCCCATCACACACAATGTATCACTCCCATCATCCCTGACCCCCGGAGCTCACAATCTAATCTCCCTATCACACACAATGTATCACTCCCATCATCCCTGACCCCAGGAGCTCACAATCTAATCTCCCCATCACAGACAATGTATCACTCCCATCATCCCTGACCTTAGGAGATCACAATCTAATCTCCCTATCACACACAATGTATCACTCCCATCATCCCTGACCCCAGGAGCTCACAATCTAATCTCTCATCACACACAATGTATCACTCCCATCATCCCTGACCCCAGGAGCTCACAATCTAATCTCCCTATTGCACACAATGTATCACTCCCATCATCCCTGACCCCAGGAGCTCACAATCTAATCTCCCCATCCCACACAATGTATCACTCCCATCATATCTGACCCCAGGAGCTCACAATCTAATCTCCCCATCACACACAATGTATCACTCCCATCATCCCCGACCCCAGGAGTTTACAATCTAATCTCCCCATCACACATAATGTATCACTCCCATCATCCCTGACCCCAGGAGCTCACAATCTAATCTCCCCATCACACACAATGTATCACTCCCATCATCCCTGACCCCAGGAGCTCACAATCTAATCTCCCCATTACAGACAATGTATCACTCCCATCATCCCTGAACCTAGGAGCTCACAATCTAATCTCCCCATCACACACAATGTATCACTCCCATCATCCCTGACCCCAGGAGCTCACAATCTAATCCCCCAATCACACACAGTGTATCACTCCCATCATCCCTGACCCCAGGAGCTCACAATCTAATCTCCCCATTACAGACAATGTATCACTCCCATCATCCCTGAACCTAGGAGCTCACAATCTAATCTCCCCATCACACACAATGTATCACTCCCATCATCCCTGACCCCAGGAGCTCACAATCTAATCTGTCTATCACACACAGACATTCAACACCTCCAGTGTGTTCTAGCATTTCAATGTGTGATAGAATTAATTAGTCACTGACTCTGGGACAGATGAATGCCAGGGCGTCTAGTTCTCTCTGGTATCAGTCATTTCAGGCTGCAGTGACTTTGGTGTTCTTCGATGGCATAAGGGTCCATTTAGACCTGCTGATTTCTCGAATGGCGTCATTGTTGGCTCGTTCGCTTGTGATGCCGGTTTACACAGCAGATACATTGTTGGCTCGTTCGCTTGTGATGCCGGTTTACACAGCAGATACATTGTTGGCTCGTTCGCTTGTGATGCCAGTTTACACAGCAGATACATTGTTGGCTCTTTCGCTTGTGATGCCTGTTTACACAGCAGATACATTGTTGGCTCGTTCGCTGTGATGCCTGTTTACACAGCAGATACATTGTTGGCTCGTTCGCTTGTGATGCCTGTTTACACAGCAGATACATTGTTGGCTCGTTCGCTTGTGATGCCTGTTTACACAGCAGATACATTGTTGGCTCGTTTGCTTGTGATGCCGGTTTACACAGCAGATACATTGTTGGCTCGTTCGCTTGTGATGCCGGTTTACACAGCAGATACATTGTTGGCTCGTTCGCTTGTTATACCTGTTTACACAGCAGATACATTGTTGGCTCGTTCGCTTGTGATGCCAGTTTACACAACAGATACATTGTTGGCTTGTTCGCTTGTGATGCCGGTTTACACAGCAGATACATTGTTGGCTCGTTCGCTTGTGATGCCGGTTTACACAGCAGATACATTGTTGGCTCGTTCGCTTGTGATGCCGGTTTACGCAGCAGATACATTGTTGGCTTGTTCGCTTGTGATGCCGGTTTACGCAGCAGATACATTGTTGGCTCGTTCGCTTGTGATGCCGGTTTACGCAGCAGATACATTGTTGGCTCGTTCGCTTGTGATGCCGGTTTACGCAGCAGATACATTGTTGGCTCGTTCGCTTGTGATGCCGGTTTACACAGCAGATACATTGTTGGCTCGTTCGCTTGTGATGCCGGTTTACACAGCAGATACATTGTTGGCTCGTTCGCTTGTGATGCCTGTTTACACAGCAGATACATTGTTGGCTCGTTCGCTTGTGATGCCTGTTTACACAGCAGATACATTGTTGGCTCGTTCGCTTGTGATGCCTGTTTACACAGCAGATACATTGTTGGCTCGTTCGCTTGTGATGCCTGTTTACACAGCAGATACATTGTTGGCTCGTTCGCTTGTGATGCCTGTTTACACAGTAGATACATTGTTGGCTCGTTCGCTTGTGATGCCTGTTTACACAGCAGATACATTGTTGGCTCGTTCGCTTGTGATGCCTGTTTACACAGCAAATACATTGTTGGCTCGTTCGCTTGTGATGCCGGTTTACACAGCAGATACATTGTTGGCTCATTCGCTTGTGATGCCTGTTTACACAGCAGATACATTGTTGGCTCGGTCGCTTGTGATGCCTGTTTACACAGCAGATACATTGTTGGCTCGTTCGCTTGTGATGCCGGTTTACACAGCAGATACATTGTTGGCTCGTTCGCTTGTGATGCCTGTTTACACAGCAGATACATTGTTGGCTCGTTCGCTTGTGATGCCTGTTTACACAGCAGATACATTGTTGGCTCGTTCACTTGGGATGCCTGTTTACACAGCAGATACATTGTTGGCTCGTTCGCTTGTGATGCCTGTTTACACAGCAGATACATTGTTGGCTCGTTCGCTTGTGATGCCTGTTTACACAGCAGATACATTGTTGGCTCGTTCGCTTGTGATGCCTGTTTACACAGCAGATACATTGGTGGCTCGTTCGCTTGTGATGCCTGTTTACACAGCAGATACATTGTTGGCTCGTTCGCTTGTGATGCCTGTTTACACAGCGGATACATTGTTGGCTCGTTCGCTTGTGATGCCGGTTTACACAGCGGATACATTGTTGGCTCGTTCGCTTGTGATGCCGGTTTACACAGCGGATACATTGTTGGCTCGTTCGCTTGGGATGCCTGTTTACACAGCAGATACATTGTTGTCTCGTTCGCTTGTGATGCCTGTTTACACAGCAGATACATTGTTGGCTCATTCGCTTGTGATGCCTGTTTACACTGCGGATACATTGTTGGCTCGTTCGAACAAGAAATCGTTCAGCTTTTCACATCTGCTGTATAAGCGAGAGCAACTGAACGATTGTTGGATAAACTGAGCGATAAGCGAACGTCCGACGGTGGCTTTATGCCTGCGTAAAGTGAGCGCCAAGCAAGGAGCAGCCGATCTGCAGCTCATCGTTCGCTCGTCGGCGTCTCCACCGATTGAATATCGGTCACTTTCACTCATTTGAATAATTTTTTGAACAATAATCATTCTGTGTGAAAGCATCCTAACGCCGCCAAGACAAATCTGCGAGATTTCATATTCGCACAAACATGAGCCCCATTCTTTTGTGTTGTCACATACATGAGCGATTGTTCCCCGCATCGCGGTGTGACGTGACGTGTCCCATCTTTGGGTCAGAAAGCGCATCGCATGGAAAGCACAACAGTGGGGAGCACTTGCTGATCGCAGCTGTACTGCGGTAGGTGGGGGGCATTGTTGGCACAAACGCCTCATATCGACGGGTACATCGCACATTCTTGAGCGCGATATCGGGCCAAGTTTCACAACCCAATATCACGCTCAGCCGTGTGAAACTAGCTTAAGAGGCATAAAGTAGAGACTTCCGGCCTCCAATCTCTACTTTATATCATATCTCTAGTTTTGAGAACCTTCTGTTTGATACTGACATCAGCCACCCCACTTATAACGCTCCAGAGACATCATATACTGTATGTGACTGATATCAGCCGCCCTTCTTATAACACTACAGTACTGATATAACCTCCAGAGACATCATATATGTGACTGATATCAGCCACCCCACTTATAACGCTCCAGTACTGATATAACCCCAGAGACACCATATATGTGACTGATATCAGCCGCCCCTCTTATAACACTACAGTACAAATATAATGTCCAGAGACACCATATATGTGACTGATATCAGCTGCTCCTATAATAACACTCCAATACTGATATATCCCCAGAGACATCATATATGTGACTGATATCAGCTGCTCCTATAATAACACTCCAGTACTGATATATCCCCAGGGACATCATATATGTGATTGATATCAGCTGCTCCTATTATAACACTCCAGTACTGATATAACCTCCAGAGACATCATATATGTGACTGATATCAGCTGCTCCTATTCTAACACTCCAATACTGATATAACTTCCAGAGACACCATATATGTGACTGATATCAGCCACTCCTATTATAACACTCCGATACTGATATAACCCCAGAGACATCATATATGTGACTGATATCAGCTGCTCATCTTATAACGCTCCAGGACTGATATAATCTTCAGAGACATCATATATGTTAGTGTTTTTCAACTCCAGTTCTCAGGGAACACCAACAGGTCATGTTTTCAGGATATCCTACAGTAAGAACATCTGTGGCAATGTCTGTAACACCAATAATAATTACATCACCTGGGCAATACTGAGGAAATTCTGAAAACATGACTTGTTGGGGGTCCCTGAGGACTGGAGTTGAGAAACACTGAATTATGTGACTGATATCCGCCACTCCTCCTATAACGCTCCAGCATTGATATAACCTCCAGAGACATCATATATGTGACTGATATCAGCTGCTCCTCTTATAACGCTCCAGCACTGATATAACCCCCAGAGACGTCACATATGTGACTGATATCAGCTGCTCCTATAATAACACTCCAGTACTGATATAACCCCCAGAGACATCATATATGTGACTGATATCAGCTGCTCCTATAATAACACTCCAGTACTGATATAACCCCCAGAGACATCATATTTGTGACTGATATCAGCTGCTCCTCTTATAACACTCCAGTACTGATATAACCCCCAGAGACATCATATATGTGACTGATATCAGCTGCTCCAATAATAACACTCCAGTACTGATATAACCTCCAGAGACATCATATATGTGACTGATATCAGCTGCCCATCTTATAACACTCCAATACTGATATAACTTCCAGAGACACCATATATGTGACTGATATCAGCCACTCCTATTATAACACTCCGGTACTGATATAACCCCAGAGACATCATATATGTGACTGATATCAACTGTTCCTCTTATAACACTCCAGTACTGGAATAACCTTGAGAGACATCATATATGTGACTGATATCAGCTGCTCATCTTATAACGCTCCAGGACTGATATAATCTTCAGAGACATCATATATGTGACTAATATCAGCCGCTCCTCATATAACACTTCAGTACTGATATAACCTATCAGAGACATCATATATGTTAGTGTTTTTCAACTCCAGTTGTCAGGGAACACCAACAGGTCATGTTTTCAGGATATCCTACAGTAAGAACATCTGTGGCAATGTCTGTGACACCAATAATAATTACATCACCTGGGCAATACTGAGGAAATTCTGAAAACATGACTTGTTGGGGGTCCCTGAGGACTGGAGTTGAGAAACACTGAATTATGTGACTGATATCCGCCACTCCTCCTATAACGCTCCAGCATTGATATAATCTCCAGAGACATAATATATGTGACTGATATCAGCTGCTCCTCTTATATTGCTCCAGCACTGATATAACCCCCAGAGACGTCACATATGTGACTGATATCCGCCACTCCTCCTATAAAGCTCCAGCACTGATATAACCCCCAGAGACATCATGTATGCGACTGATATCAGCTGCTCCTCTTATAACGCTCCAGTACTGATATAACCTCCACAGACATCATATATGTGATCGATATCAGCCGCTCCTCATATAACACTTCTGTACTGTTGTAATCCCTGGACTGCAGTGTCCAGGACTCCTGTATGTGGCTGATATCAGATACTCCTCTTAGAAGGTTCTAGCACTGATATACCCTCACAGCTGCGAGGGTGACTGTCCCTTTAATAACACGTTTCTACTTCAATCAAACTGTTAATTTCTGGAATATTTAATATTATACTATTTCAGCTCCTCCCCTCCATCCAGTGTGAGACTAATAACAATATAAGAGAGGGCTGATGTGTTCTGTTATTAAAGGTCCAGGCGTCAGGCAGTGGCAGCACCTCTCGCAGCAGCTCCCTGTGTCTGTCAGCACCAGCAGGGACGGGGTTAATGTATGTGTTTATTTACTGGGAAGCTTTTGAAGTTTTCCTTTTATCTCTCATCATCTCCATATTAAAACCGGCAACAATTTCCTGTATGTGACACTCAGGTGGCGCCGGTGTCATCAGCGCGTTCAGTGCAGGGGCCACAGTGCCACCCCCCCCCCCCTCCCCCCATGATCCAACAATACAGAGGAAGTCAAGAAAAAAAATGTTTTCAGGAGCGGTCAGACCCCCAAGGTGTTGACTAATCCTGAGGGGGACAATATACAATCTGGTCTGAGGAAAGCCTTTTTCATCTCTACTCTAAATTTTTACATCAATGATGTCATCACAGGGGGCGGGGTTGTGACTACCTCTCAGACATGATATAGGGGCTGGTTATCAGCAGTAATAGATGATGTCCCTGTAGTATAAGGTGCGCGGTTCTGATGTCTGATCACATGTCATTATATCAGGGATGTCATCACCAAGAGGCAGGGCTATGATCAGTGATGTCATCACCAGGGGGCGGGGCTGTGACTACCACTCAGACTTGATGTACAGGTTGGTTATCAGCAGTAATAAATTATGTTACTGTAGTATAAGTGTGTGGATTTCATGTCTAATCACATGATATGATATCAGTGATGTCATCACCAGGGGGTGGGGCTGTGACTACCTCTCAGAGATTATACAGAGGCCGCTTGTCAGCAGTAATAGATGATGTCCCTGTAGTATAAGGTGTGTGGTTCTGATGTCTGATCCCATGTCATTATATCAGTGATGTCATCACCAGGGGGCATGACTATGATCAGTGATGTCATCACCAGGGGGCGGGGCTGTGACTACCTTTCAGACATGGTTGTCAGCAGTAATAGATGATGTCACTGTAGTATAAGGTGTGTGGTTCTGATGTCTGATCCCATGTCATTATATCAGTGATGTCATCACCAGGGGGCATGACTATGATCAGTGATGTCATCACCAGGGGGCGGGGCTGTGACTACCTTTCAGACATGGTTGTCAGCAGTAATAGATGATGTCACTGTAGTATAAGGTGTGTGGTTCTAATGTCTGATCCCATGTCATTATATCAGTGATGTCATCACCAGGGGGCATGACTATGATCAGTGATGTCATCACCAGGGGGCGGGGCTGTGACTACCTTTCAGACATGGTTGTCAGCAGTAATAGATGATGTCACTGTAGTATAAGGTGTGTGTTTCTGATGTCTGATCCCATGTCATTATATCAGTGATGTCATCACCAGGGGGCATGGCTATGATCAGTGATGTCATCACCAGGGGGCGGGGCTGTGACTACCTTTCAGAAATGGTTGTCAGCAGTAATAGATGATGTTACACAATGGAAGAATAAAGCTGATTTTTTAAGTCTTTGAAAGTCTTTCTGTGATGTTATGATCTAACGGAGGAGCCGGCCAGGATGTTGGGAAGACTGCGATCTGCAGGTTCTACATTCCGAGGTCTCTTATCCCTTCTGCTACATTATAAATGACCAGAGGATTATTAGAAGCTTATTCCCAATAATAGTTATAGAGTTAACCCCCTACCCTCCCCCCCCCCCCCCCCCCCCCCCCCCCCCGCTCTGGATCCACTGACATTAATAACACAGGAGACGCTCACAGATCTGGGGAATTGATATGAATTCCGACGTCTGTGAATTACTGACAGGCCCCCGAGGGGTTAATCTCCCTTCATTTAATTTCCCTCTCAGCGAATGTCACCTCTCTGATTGGAAGCTGTCACAGGTGAAGAAGGACAGCCATAGATGAGACGCCGCAGGGAGGGGCCGCGCCCCTGTACTGCAGGACCCAGGCTCTATACTGCCCCCTATACTTCACGCTCTATGTAATGCCCCTGAATGCTCATTCTATTTACCGGTTATTACAGATGATCCCCCCGAGGTGAGACCCCAGAACCCCCCTAAAATGACTCTCAGATACAGAAATCAATGGAAACAGAAACTCAAAAGTTTTCATTTAGTGAATCTGCCTGACGGTAAGACGTCCTTGTTGTCCAACCAGCCAATCACAGCGCAGCATTCACTTCCCAAGCTGCTGAGGTCAGATGAACGCAGCGCTGTGATTGGTTGCTTGGGGCAGCAAGAACGTCTTACCGACAGACAGTTTTGGTAAATGAGGCCCAAAAAGGTTTCTTCTGTCGTAGTCGTTGCTAGGGAGATATGAGGCAAGATGGCGGCCAACCAAGACGGGAGCGCGTTTTGTGACCCTGATTCTCACGTCTTCCAGTCTGTTATTAATGTGCAACATCATTTTTAAATAAAGTTTAGTGAAGCTCCGCCCAGCGGGCACAGAATTCGTACGCGGTGCTCTGAGTTTAAGGAAAGGGTTGTACCTGTAAGAGAACACCCCGTGTATATACAGTGTGGATGTATATGAGACGTGTGTGGTGGGTGGGCTGGACACAGATCTCAGTTGAGATGGAAACATTGCCACCATAGACCGGGAGGAACACAGTCAGCTTTACTCCATCTGGCAGTAGCAGAGGGACGCCGCCTGTATTCTCCATTGCAGTCAGTGAAAGTTCATGGACTTATATTGAGGCCTTCCCATTAGCATGTAAACACTGCGTGTCCGTACGTGCGTGAGAAAGAGCGCAGAATGCAGTTTCTATTCTCTAGTCTTATAAAACACAGTCTCTGTGCTTTTATAAGAGACAGTCTCTATACTCTCTATTATAGTTCACAGGCTCTATTATCTCCCATATTGGGCACCTTTTCTATAGTCTCCCTTATGGGTCACAGTCTCTATACTCTCCCTTATAGGGCACAGTCTCTATACTCTTCCTTATAGGACACAGTCTATATACTCTCCCTTATAGTGCACAGTCTCTATACTCTTCCTTATAGGGCACAGTCTATATACTCTCCCTTATAGTGCACAGGCTCTATACTCTCTATTATAGTACACAGGCTCTATACTCTCCCGTATAGGGCACAGTCTCTATACTCTCTTCTAGGGTACAGTCTCTATACTTCCTTATAGGGCACAGTCTCTATAATCCCTTTTAGGGTGCAGTCTCTATACTCCCTTATAGGGTACAGTCTCTATTCTCTCCCTTATGGGGCACAGTGTTTATACTCCCCCATATAGGGCACAGTCTCTATACTCTTCCTTATATTGCACAGTCTCTATAGTCTCCCTTATAGGGCACAGTCTCTATACTCTCCCCTATATTGCACAGTCTCTATACCCTCCCTTATAGGGCACAGTCTCTATACTCTTCCTTATATTGCACAGTCTCTATACTCTCCCTTATAGGGCACAGTCTCTATACTCTCACTTATATTGCACAGTCTCTATACTCTCCCCTATATTGCACAGTCTCTATACCCTCCCTTATAGGGCACAGTCTCTATACTCTTCCTTATATTGCACAGTCTCTATACTCTCCCTTATAGGGCACAGTCTCTATACTCTCACTTATATTGCACAGTCTCTATACCCTCCCTTATATTGCACAGTCTCTATAGCCTCCCTTATAGGGCACAGTCTCTATAATCTCCCTTATATTGCACAGTCTCTATACTCTCCCTTATAGGGCACAGTCTATATACTCTCCCTTATAGTGCACAGTCTCTATACTCTCCCTTATAGGGCACAGTCTCTATACTCTTCCTTATAGGGCACAGTCTATATACTCTCCCTTATAGTGCACAGGCTCTATACTCTCCCTTATAGGGCACAGTCTCTATACTCTCTTATAGGGTACAGTCTATAAACTTCCTTATAGGGCACAGTCTCTATAGTCTCTTTTAGGGTGCAGTCTCTATACTCCCTTATAGGGTACAGTCTCTATTTTCTCCCTTATGGGGCACATTCTTTATATTTTCCCTTATGGGGCACAGTCTCTATACTCTCCCTTATATTGCACAGTCTCTATACTCTTCCTTATGTGGCACAGTCTCTATACTCTCGCTTATAGGGCACAATCTCTATACTCTCGCTTATAGGGCACAGTCTCTATACTCTCCCTTATAGGGCACAGTCTCTATACTCTTCCTTACATTGCACAGTCTTTATACTCTCCCTTATATTGCACAGTCTCTATACTCTCCCTTATATTGCACAGTCTCTATACTCTCCCTTATATTGCACAGTCTCTATACTCTCCCTTATATTGCACAGTCTCTATACTCTCCCTTATAGGGCACAGTCTCTATACTCTTCTTACATTGCACAGTCTCTATACCCTCCTTTATATTGCACAGTCTCTATACCCTCCTTTATATTGCACAGTCTCTATACTCTCCCTTATATTGCACAGTCTCTATACTCTCCCTTATAGGGCACAGTCTCTATACTCTTCCTTACATTGCACAGTCTCTATACCCTCCCTTATATTGCACAGTCTCTATACTCTCCCGTACAGGGCACAGTCTGTATACCCTCCCTTATATTGCACAGTCTCTATACTCTCCCTTATATTGCACAGTCTCTATACTCTCCCTTATAGGGCACAGTCTCTATACCCTCCCTTATATTGCACAGTCTCTATACTCTCCCTTATAGGGCACAGTCTCTATACTCTTCCTTACATTGCACAGTCTCTATACCCACCTTTATATTGCACAGTCTCTATACTCTCCCTTATATTGCACAGTCTCTATACCCTCCTTTATATTGCACAGTCTCTATACCCTCCCTTATATTGCACAGTCTCTATACTCTCCCTTATATTGCACAGTCTCTATACCCTCCCTTATATTGCACAGTCTCTATACCCTCCCTTATATTGCACAGTCTCTATACCCTCCCTTATATTGCACAGTCTCTATACCCTCCCTTATATTGCACAGTCTCTATACTCTCCCTTATAGGGCACAGTCTCTATACTCTCCCTTATATTGCCCAGTCTCTATACCCTCCCTTATATTGCACAGTCTCTATACTCTCCCTTATATTGCACAGTCTCTATACCCTCCCTTATATTGCACAGTCTCTATACCCTCCCTTATATTGCACAGTCTCTATACCCTCCCTTATATTGCACAGTCTCTATACCCTCCCTTATATTGCACAGTCTCTATACTCTCCTTTATATTGCACAGTCTCTATACCCTCCCTTATATTGCACAGTCTCTATACCCTCCCTTATATTGCACAGTCTCTATACTCTCCCTTATATTGCACAGTCTCTATACCCTCCCTTATAGGGCACAGTCCCTGGTGGTGAGGTTGACCCTGGTGATCACTGGAGATGGTTCTCGTCTTGTCGCTAGTGTCCAGGCCTTGGCAGATGGGGGTTGTTTTTGTTGTGTTGGTAACTCGTATCTGAGCTAACAACTTGTTCATTTTCCGTTGAACAAACACGGAGCGCGGCGCGGCGAGGAGCCCAGCTGCTGAACTCTCAGGGATGAATGGCATCGTCCTGTGAGCAAAACCTGAGTAAATACAGAAATCTCCTTATCTATGATGAGAATAAGTGACAACTAGATATAGGCGGGCGGTCTGTCATCCGTATGAACTGCACATTATATATATATGTATAGTATGCCTTGTGTGGGTGGGGGATGGGGTATTCAGTGGATATATTGATCCCTTATGGGTGAGAGTGTCTTACATGGGTTAAATCATGGGCATATACTACATGTATTCCATACTGCTGCTATGGGGTCCCTAAAGAAGGAGGGTCCAGGGTGGTCTCATCCCCATACTACTGAGCGATGAGATCCTGTACAGGAATGCCGTCTCCACGAAGGATGCCAGCAAGTACCGGACTCATGCCAGCGGCACCAGGACCTGCTGTACCAGGTGGTTGATGGTGCCAAGCAGCTCCTTAACCCCTTTACATATTTGACACCCACTGGCAGCAGCCAGGATCAGCATTCACACTGATTGCATCTGTTAATCATTTTTTAGTCCCGTAAAAAAAAACTATCAAGGTGAGTAAAAAAAGTTTCATTAAATATTAAAAAGAATAAAATGTAGTAAAAGTGCAGAAAAAAATGCTTTTCCCAATCATCTCATCAAAAAAAGGAAAAACTTACAGAAAATGTAAAATTTCGTATCACTGCGTTTGCAAAAGTCCAGATGATTAAAATATTACATTACTAATAGCCAATGGTGAACGCTGTCAGAAAAATAATATACGCAATACCAGAATTGCGCTGTTTTGGTCACCCGGTATCCAAGAAAAAATGAATAAAAAGCGATTCATGAATTGTATATACCCGAAAATGGTGCCAACAAAAACAACAAGTCGCCACACAAAAAACGTACCCGCTCACAACCCAATTGACACAAAAAAATAAGTAATGGGGGTTAAATGACGGTGGCAGACAGCAAATTTTTGTTTTTTAAAAGATACTTTAAGTCACACTACATTCTAAGGGCTTATTCACAGGAGCGTATATTGGCTGCCGTTTTCACGGCCGGCTGATATATGCTACCATCTGAGCTGTCTTCCCCCTTCCCTCCCCCTCACTGGCTCTCTTCCTCTCTCCTCCTTTCCGGCTGTTTGCAATGGGAGTGGGCGGGGCTAAGCTCATGCCCCCTCCCCACCCCTTGTCCGCAGCCAGCAATGGGAGGGGGCGGAGCTTAGCTCTGCTCCATCCCGTTCCCTCCCATTGCAAACAGACGGAGAGAAGGATAGAGGCAGAGAGCCAGTGAGGGGGAGGGCAGGGGGAGGACAGCTCAGATGGTAGCGTATATTGGCCGGCCGTGAAAACAGTGGCCGATATATGCTCCTGTGAATAAGCCCTCAAACCTGTATAAATTTGGTATCACCATAATGATATCAACCCTCAAAATAAGAATAACACCTCATTTTACGGTATCATGAACGTTATGAAAACAAAGGCTCGCCAAAAATTGCGCAGTTGTATTTTTTCCATTTCTCCAAACTTAGAAGTGTTGAAGGAGCCATAGTGAAGGGTTTTATAGATCGCCACACATGGTCCAGTACATCATGTAGCGGGTATCATCATGGCACAGCCCGGGCATCATCATGGTGTGACTGATGGGACGTTCTTCTAAGATATCTTTGTCCTTAGGAAGCCGCTAACGTTTTCTGTCCTCTTTTCTTCTCAGTTCCCATCATACCAAGTTACCTTTATACCATGACCCATGAATCTAATAACAGTGACCTTCCGGAGGCTACCAGCCGGCCCCCAACATCCAGCAGTTTCCAAACCATCTTCTCCTACTACGACAACACAACGCTCGTCACAGCAAACGTCACGGAGAGGTCACGAGTGGAGGGTGCAATCATGGTGCCCACCCAGATGCCTACCCAGTCCAGCACACCTCCATCCTATGACTGCCCCAGGGCTGACTCCACCCTACTGAACGAAAACGTCAAAGTCGGTTTACTATTCGCTTCAAAAGCGACTGTTCAGCTGCTGACCAATCCCTTCATAGGACCCCTGACTAACAGGTACAAAGTGGGCTTTACTTGGGACATATCACATGATGCAGCTCTTTCACCTGATACATGTCATATCCCACAGCTCTGTCACCTGATACATGTCATATCCCACAGCTCTGTCACCTGATACATGTCATATCCCACAGCTCTGTCACCTGATACATATCATATGCTGAAGCTCTATCACTTCATACATATCACATCCTGCTCTGTCACCTGATACATATTATATCCTTCAGCACTGCCACCTGATACATATCACACCCCGCAACTCTGTCACCTGATACATATTATATGCTGCAGCTCTGTCACTTCATACATGTTAAATCCTGCAGGTCTTTCACCTGATACATATCACATCCCGCAGCTCTGTCACCTGATACATATTATATACTTCAGCTCTGTCACCTGATACATATCACACCCCGCAACTCTGTCACCTGATACATATTATATGCTGCAACTCTGTCACCTGATACATATTATATGCTGCAGCTCTGTCACTTCATACATGTTAAATCCTGCAGGTCTTTCACCTGATACATATCACATCCCGCAGCTCTGTCACCTGATACATATTATATACTTCAGCTCTGTCACCTGATACATATCACACCCCGCAGCTCTGTCACCTGATACATATTATATCTTTCAGCTCTGTCAAATGATACATATGATATCCTGCAGCTCTATGACCTGATACATATCACATCCTGCCGCTCTGTCACCTGATACATATTATATCCTTCAGCTCTGTCACCTGATACATATCACACCCCGCAGCTCTGTCACCTGATACATATTACATCCTTCAGCTCAGTCACCTGATATATATCACACCCTGCAGCTCTGTCACCTGATACATATTATATCCTTCAGCTCTATCACCTGATACATATTATATCCTTCAGCTCTGTCACCTGATACATACCACACCCCACAGCTCTGTCATCTGATACATATGATATCCTGCAGCTCTATGATCTAATACATATTATATCTTGCAGCTCTATGATCTAATACATATTATATCCTTCAGCTCTATCACCTGATACATATTATATCCTTCAGCTCTGTCACCTGATACATATCACATCCTTCAGCTCTGTCACCTGATACATATCATATCCTGCAGCTCTATGACCTGATACATATCACATCCTGCTGCTTTGTCACTTGATACATATCACATCCCGCTGCTCTGTCTCCTGATACATATCATATGCTGAAACCCTGTCACTTCATACATGTCATGTCCTGCAGCCCTTTGACCTGATACATATCACATAACGCAGCTCTGTTACCTAATACATATTATATCCTTCATATCTGACACCTGATACTTATCACTTGCTGCAGATCTATCACCTAATAAATATCACATTCTGCAGATCTGTCACTTAGTAAACCTGTATAGTTTAACCCTTCATGCTCTCATTTTCCCTAACAATATGTTTTTTGCACAGGATTGGGTACCAGATCCCAATGTTTGCAGGATTCTGTATCATGTTCCTCTCCACAATCAGTAAGTATCTGCTGGATGGTTGCTGCCATACTATAATTATACAGTTATTACACTCCTTTACCCTGTCTCCACAGTGTTTGCTTTCTCCGGGACGTACACTTTGCTATTCATTGCAAGATCAATGCAGGGAATTGGCTCATCTTGCTCATCCGTGGCAGGTAGGTCACATATCCCACTTACGCACACATAGTGTATCTAGCAGATAATTAGTGGGAGTGGGGGAACTACTTGGTATATCCTCATATATCTTCAGGGGCGATAACAGGCAAGGGATATTTTTTGGCTGACTGTGAATCTTGAACTGCTGGTACTTATGGTGCTCCTAGGTCTTCTGCAGAAGGGTGACAATACAGACCAAAAAGCAAAGTAGCAACAAGGACGGAGATATTGTGTCGCTTGTAGCACCAAAACCATGAATGACTGAGCTGAAAATGGCGCCAGGATTACATTGCGCTCACTTATATAGTGGGATTGCAATGCTTGGCTGTCCATTGGATAAATCAGAAGAGTCCTCAAACATCCCGATTTCTCCATGGATGCTGAACCCCTCCCTTCTTGGGGTGCCAACTAATTGCTGACTCTGTGGATCAGGATCTTATAGGGGACTGTTGTGTGTCTCCTGGTACTGGTCATAGACATGTTGAGTCTCTCTTGAGTTCAGGAGATCTAGTATCACTCAAGGTTCCTCATTTCTGGATCTTCCCCAGGGACAACTGCTCCGCTTTGTCTGGAGTTTTTAATTTCCTCACTTCTAAAGGTCACAGAGCTGCTCCAGCCTCGGGGCAGAGGATTACGGCTGAACGGAGAGAGCGAGGCTAATAATCCCTGTGTTCACTCCGCAGGTATGGGGATGCTCGCCAGTGTGTACACAGATGACGAGGAGCGAGGCAATGCCATGGGGATTGCTCTGGGAGGACTCGCTATGGGAGTACTAGGTCAGTCCAATAATCCGATCAGAACTTCACTCATCATTAAGCCAATTTTTCTAATTTTTTCCAAAATCTTCAAATTCTAGATCTTTATGTGCTTCATGTTACTAACTTTGTGGATCTCTGTGTTTTGTGAGTCATTTCTCGGCGGTGACCCAGGTTTATCATAGAGACATTATCTGTGCCTTTAGTTTGGTGAATAGAGCGGAGGCGGGGGGGGGGGGGGTGAAGGAAGCAGGATCGGTTGTCAGCGAGGCTTGGATGGGAGGTGATGCACTGGAATATAGAGCATCAGGTCACTCTATTGCCAGAGGGAAGGTCTCCATTCTTCTCTGATGCTAGACATCTCATGTCTCGTTATTGCACGTACAGAAAACATCATTTTGACTTTTCCTACATTTTCATTCTCACTGAGCAAGAGCCTTGTAGTATTTTTTATTCGTTTCTCCTTATGCATTGCCTATAGGGTCACATCGAGATGGCCAGATTTGTCAACGTAAAGCATTAGTGAGGTTGCTCTTTGAAAGCATGGTTTATTCCACTGAGCATGAAAAGTATTTGTATGACTTGCTGGTAGGAACCTACAAGAGAGCATGGAAGATTTCATTATGAGAGTGTGATAGGGTTCCCCATACATTGGTGGTACGTACTCTCAAGAGAGTATGGAAGATTCCTTCTTTGGTAACCCCATCGTGCATTGGGAAGAGGCTCATCCATGACTATATTATAATATATTTTGACAGTAGGTTACTCCACAATAGTATGGAAGACTTCTTGATTTTAGGATTTCATCATAAGACAGTTCTAGGTTCCTCAATATCATCTTTGATGGAAGATTTCATGATGTTCTATCTTCTCCCTTGCTAGGGGAATTGCATCATGAGACAGTTCTAGGTTATTTCATAGATTGTTGATTGGTTCCTTCACAACAGCGTGGAGGATGTCATCATGTTCTAGGTTCCTCAATGGCTGGGGATATAGCATCATTAGACAGTTCTAGACTCCTGCATATATTGGTGATAGGTGAAAACTAGATGAGGTGAAAACTCATGAGAGAATGGAGTGAGTTCACGAGGAGTTTTATTTACCACCATTGCTGAGGGGATTTCAACATTGACAGTTCCAGGTTTCACAATTGCTGGGGAATTTAATCATAGAACAGTCTTAAGTTCTTCCATATGTTGGTAATTGCTTTCCTCACGAGAGTATAGAGTTCATCATGTACCAGGTTCCTCCATGGTTGAGGAGATTTCATCACAAGATAACTCTAGATTCCTCCATGCAGAAGTTAGTTCATCATGAGACAGTTCTAGGTCCCTCTATTGCTGACGGGAGTTCTAGGTTTCTCTTTATATTGCTGATTGGATTTCCACTTTGTAGTCAGTGCCCGGAGTCACACACTGGAGTTAATAGTTTGCTGCCATTATTATCCATTGCTTTCTAATGTAATCTTCATCTCATCCCATAGTGGGACCTCCGTTTGGAAGCATCTTGTATGAGTTTGTGGGGAAGACGGCACCGTTTCTGGTTCTGGCAATTCTGGTTCTCTTTGATGGAGGTCGGTGATTATTGTGTTCTATTAGATTCTATCTTCTTATCAGAAAAGTGATGATGTGTAATATAAAAAATTGCATATAATGTTTCCTGTAAATGTTCCTGTCTTCAGCTCTCCAGCTCTTCATCCTTCAACCTTCTAAAGTTCAACCAGAGGTGAGTCCATGGGGCTGAATGCCTGGACTTACAGAAGCCACAACATGATCTAGAGTCTTACGTCTTTCCTCTTGTTTTAGAGTCAGACTGGGACATCACTGTTCACCCTCCTAAGAGACCCATATATCATCATTGCTGCAGGTAACATCATCCAGTATTCATTGTATATACTGTATACCACTGGACAACAGGGTCTGTGTATTGTGTGAGAAATAGACATATACACTGAATTGCCACTTTATTAGACACCCCCATCTGGTAGCACATTGGACCACCTTTGGCCTTCAGAACCACAGCAATGCATTGTGGCATCCATCCCCAGGTATGAGAGGACCAAGGATGTGCCAACAAAGCATCCCCCATACTATTAATCCACCTCCACCAGCCTAACAGGCACAGTTCATTAATTCATGCTGCTTGCGCCAAATTCTGGTCCTCCCATCAGCCTCGTGCAACAGAAATCTGGATCTGACCAGGTGATGCTTTTTTATACAATTTTTGAGCTGTTTTGTCCCCTGGAATCTCACCGTTCTATTTTTCCTAAACACAATGGCGCTGGAACAGATCGTCTGCTGTTATAGCCCATCCGTGCTAAGGAACGGCAAATTGGGCATTCAGACGCGTTAGCTGGCGCACCAGCGTTGTATTCCGCTGCTCTTGACTGTGCAGCGCTTGTTGGTCAGAACCATTCCTGACATCCTCCTCAAATACCAATTCAGCGGTGAGTTGTTTATGTCCAAAGGGTCGCCTTTTGCTGGAAGTTTTCCCTATTTTAGGCCGTTCTTGGTATATTCACCACAGCTGGCATTGAAATACCGGCCCCAGGCTAGTCTAGCACGATGGCCAAGTCTTGTTGTAAGTCACTCGGATTGCTGGATTTTCCCATCTAGAGGTACTGTTACACCGGATGACCGTTGGGTACATAAGCACCCGGCGGCCGTCCCAGCGACAATTGCTCCGGTGCTTTCACACAAGAATGATAGTCATTCAGAGAATGGAGGCGGAGCCTGCCAGAGAACTCCTCTTCATTCATAGACGAGCAACTGCCTGTTGACACGGCCGATATAGTCGCTTGGTTTTTAGGTGGGATGAAAACCAAGCAATTCCAACAAGTGAGCAAATTCTCGCTCGGTGCCCTGTCGGTGGCCGCATGTACAATGGAGAACTATAGCCTAGATTTGCTGTTTCCAGCACTTATTTGGGAAATATTCGCTCCATGTAGAGGTAATTTAAAGTGGAATCACACTGACACTGATCCATGGAAAACTTGTCACATGATTTATGCTGCACTCCGGGGTCACGGGTCTAATTTCCATACAGGGAGGTGCCAAGCATGAGACGGCCAAGGGCTGTAATAGAGGGGCCATTCAGTGTATATACTGTATCAACAGGGTGTGTGCATTGTGTGCAGATATAGGATTGGACAGTGGGGTCTGCGTATTGTGTGTGTATATATATATATATGTAATATTTAGGACTGTACATGGGTGTCTGTGATGGTGTCTCACATTCAGTGGTGGTCTCGTATCTGTCGGTTGCTCATGTCATGCAGTACGTGGTGTTGGTGGTGACACTTGTCCTGTTATCTGTTGGGTCCTCATTGATTTTTACCAAATAAAGAATTAATTTAGTCGCTGACTGGGGTAGAAATACCAAGGATCAGGAGCAGAATTTAATTTCCTGTTGACATAACGCCCCGTACAATGCTTCAGCTAACACAATGAGTCTAATGAAAAGCTGAGGATCACAAGATGAAATAATTCTTCCCTTCTTCATGTTCAGGATTATCTTTGCATTTAATTACTATATGTGATTGATGATACAATGGGGTCTATATGTGTGCCATACTAGATATCTACACTGCGCTGACAGAGGCATTGGGAGGCACATGGAAAGGGATGAAATTGGATTTTATTCACATTTTTTAGTCCGGTGTTTGGCCACCTTTGGTCTCAAGGACTGCAGTCACCCCCCGCGGCCGCTGTCCATCAGATTTCCATAGATGTGTGGAGGGATTTGCCTCCATTCCTTGAGGAGAGCTTCATATAGTGATGCCGGGGATGATGTGGCGCACAGATACGGCATTCTGGTTTGTCCCAAAGATGATCGATGGGATTGAGGTCCAGACTTTGGGTGGCCAATGAAGTCTGCAGACGTTCTGCTCCCCCACACTGCATGCCATAGACATGGTGGTCGGTCATGTTGGTAGAGACACAGAGCTGTACCAGAGCATTGCCACAGGGGAGGTGATGCCACATTGTCTTGCATGTCTCTGTATCCGTTGCTGGTGAGGGTGGACTTCACTATAACCAACGACCCCAGTCCTTTCCAGCAGAATACCCCCCAACACCATAGCAGAACCTTCTCCAAACTTCACTGCTCAGGTGACATCCCACCGCCATACCCTGTGGAATTCTGTCAAGTCCACACCTCGTGACATTCTGATGGGTTTTGTACCGTGCCTGTGTGATCTCCTTTACACCTAATACTCACACTTCTGATTTGCTCATCCTGTTCTCCTGATTGGTGGGGTTCCCAATACTTTTGTCAATATAGTGTATGTACAAAGGGGTCACCCTGGGGGAGCCCTTCACATGTGATACATGAGCAGTGGGTCATGGTAATAGTGTCCGTGGAATATATAAAAGACCCCAGATGAGTCAGAAATATATATTTAGACCAGAGAGCAGACCCTACATTCACCCTCCTCAGTGTCCGCTCTTGTGCAGGTCCCGAGGCCTTCATGATGATATGTGTGCCGGACAGCCCCAGGACTGCCCTTGTCTTACATATGCGCTCTATGTATGTGCGGGTTTGGTCCCTCATGCCTTATTAGTTCCCTCCCCGATGTTGTGTCCTTGCTGTTAGTTTGCAGGATACCCAACTATTAGGCTACTCACCTCAGACCCATGGGGAACCCTCTGAGGCTTTGTAAGCCGTTTATAGTATTTTTCGGCACAGTAGGTTTCTGCAGTGAACCCCCATGTAGATCTCAATCTCCCTATTGTGGGGACACTTACCTGCACTTACACTTCTGTGTTGACCGTTATGCTGCAATCTCCAGTGGAGTCTCGAGGGACTTGGTTTTCTTTTTAAGTGTTTTTCTTTCACATTTTTATCTGCACATGAATCAGTGTTTTTCTGTCCCCCTCCATCCCGGGGGCGCTGCACATGGCTGCTTCTTGTCCTACCAGTGAGAGCTATTTATTTGGATGACAGCTAATGGGGATAAATGAATAAGCTCCTCTTAAGTAATTATTGGCGCTCGGTTCTTTTTCTTGACTATTATAAAGTGGCCTGGAGGGTCCCGGTCCCGTCACAGCGGGCTTCAGGCCGTACATTAATACATAATCCTTCATAACCTGGACCTGAGGAATAACAAACATGCAGTAAATGGTGGTGGAGTCCATATCAGCAGGCCTGGGGTCAAAGGAGCGAGAGGCGACCACAGAGCTTGTGGATATAGTGTAGGAGAAATGTCTGCTGATCTCTGCCTGCCTTCTATGGGCACTCGGAACCAGACCAGAGTCAGACCTGTAAAACCGGATGTGTCTCACATCACCACATCTCTCCGGCACTCTCACATATCCACCATAGTAGCCTGCATGTCCCCTCAGACTGCTCCGCCGGGCACCTCCAGCTCCTCAGTGTCAGGACTTGGTTATATCATGAGGTAACTTGTCTCCAGCTCACATTTCCTCACAACTCTTATATCACAGATGACTATTATCTCTCACAGATCACCTGACAGGACCGGCTCTCTTATTATACCTCAGAGATGACTATTATCTCCCACAGCTCACCTGACAGGACCGGCTCTCTTATTATACCTCACAGATGACTATTATCTCCCACAGATCACCTGACAGGCCCTGCGCTCTTATTATACCTCACAGATGACTATTATCTCTCACAGATCACCTGATAGGATCGGCTCTCTTATTATACCTCACAGATGACTATTATCTCCCACAGATCACCTGACACGACCGGCTCTTATTATACCTCACAGATGACTATTATCTCTCACAGTACACCTGACAGGCCCTGCGCTCTTATTATACCTCACAGAAGACTATTATCTCTCACAGATCACCTGATAGGATCGGCTCTCTTATTATACCTCACAGATTACTATTATCTCCCACAGATCACCTGACATGACCGGCTCTTATTATACCTCACAGATGACTATTATCTCTCACAGATCACCTGACAGGACGGCTCTCTTATTATACCTCACAGATTACTATTATCTCCCACAGATCACCTGACAGGACCGGCTCACTTATTATACCTCCGAGATGACTATTATCACTCACAGCTCACCTGACAGGACCGGCTCTTATTATACCTCAGAGAGGACTATTATCTCTCACAGCTTACCTGACAGGACCGGCTCTCTTATTATAACTCGCAGATGACTATTATCTCCCACAGATCACCTGACAGGACCGACGCTCTTATTATACCTCGCAGATGACTATTATCTCCCACAGCTCACCTGACAGGACCGGCTCACTTATTATACCTCACAGATGACTATTATCTCTCACAGGTCACCTGACAGGACCAGCTCTCTTATTATACCTCACAGATGACTATTATCTCTCACAGATCACCTGACAGAACCGGCTTTCTTATTATACCTCGCAGATGACTATTATCTCCAACAGCTCACCTGACAGGACCGGCTCACTTATTATACCTCAAAGATGACTATTATCTCTTACAGATCACCTAATAGGACCGGCTCACTTATTATACCTCACAGATGACTATTATCTCTCACAGATCACCTGACAGGACCAGCGCTCTTATTATACCTCACAGATGACTATTATCTCTCACAGGTCATCTGACAGGACCGGCTCTGTTATTACACCTCACAGATGACTATTATCTCGGACAGCTCACCTGACAGGACCGGCTCTCTTATTATACCTCACAGATGACTATTATCTCTCACAGGTCACCTGACAGGACTGACTCTTATTATACCTCACAGATGACTATTATCTCTCACAGATCACCTGACACGACCAGCTCTCTTATTATAGCTCACAGATGACTATTATCTCTCACAGCTCACCTGACAGGACCGGCTCTCTTATTACACCTCAAAGATGACTATTATCTCTTACAGATCACCTAATAGGAACGTCTCTCTTATTATACCTCACAGATGACTATTATCTCTCACAGCTTACCTGACAGGACCGGCTCTCTTATTATACCTCACAGATGACTATTATCTCTCACCGTTCACCTGTCAGGACCGGCGCTCTTATTATACCTCGCAGATGACTATTATCTCCCACAGATCACCTGACAGGACCGACGCTTTTATTATACCTCACAGATGACTATTATCTCTCACAGCTCACCTGACAGGACCAGCTCTCTTATTATACCTCACAGATGACTATTATCTCTCACAAATCACCTGACAGAACCGGCTTTCTTATTATACCTCGCAGATGACTATTATCTCCCACAGCTCACCTGACAGGACCGGCTCACTTATTATACCTCACAGATGACTATTATCTCTCACAGCTCACCTGACAGGACCGGCTCTCTTATTATACCTCACAGATGACTATTATCTCTCACAGGTCACCTGACAGGACAGGCTCTCTTATTATACCTCAAAGATGACTATTATCTCTTACAGATCACCTAATAGGAACGTCTCTCTTATTATACCTCACAGATGACTATTATCTCGGACAGCTCACCTGACAGGACCAGCTCTCTTATTATACCTCACAGATGACTATTATCTCTCACAGATCACCTGACAGGACCGGCTCACTTATTATACCTCACAGATGACTATTATCTCTCACAGATCACCTGACAGGACAGGCTCTCTTATTATACCTCACAGATGACTATTATCTCTCACAGATCACCTGACAGGACCGGCTCACTTATTATACCTCACAGATGACTATTATCTCTCACAGGTCACCTGACAGGACAGGCTCTCTTATTATACCTCAAAGATGACTATTATCTCTTACAGATCACCTAATAGGAACGTCTCTCTTATTATACCTCACAGATGACTATTATCTCGGACAGCTCACCTGACAGGACCAGCTCTCTTATTATACCTCACAGATGACTATTATCTCTCACAGGTCACCTGACAGGACCGGCTCTTATTATACCTCACAGATGACTATTATCTCTCACAGATCACCTGACACGACCGGCTCTCTTATTATAGCTCACAGATGACTATTATCTCTCACAGCTTACCTGACTGGACCGGCTCTCTTATTACACCTCACAGATGGCTATTATCTCTCATAGCTCACCTGATAGGACCGGCTCTCTTATTACACCTCACAGATGACTATTATCTCTCACAGATCACCTGACAGGACTGGCTCTCTTATTATACCTCACAGATGACTATTATCTCTGACAGCTCACCTGACAGGACCGGCTCTTATTACACCTCACAGATGACTATTATCTCCCACAGCTCACCTGACCAGACCAACGCTCTTATTATACCTCACAGATGACTATTATCTCTAACAGCTCACCTGACAGGACCGGCTCTCCTATTACAGCTCACAGATGACTATTATCTCCCACAGCCCACCTGACAGGATTGGCTTTCTTATTATTTTTCACAGATGACTATTATCTCTCACAGCTCACCTGACAAGACCGGCTCTGTTATTACACCTCACAGATGATTATTATCTCCCACAGCTCACCTGAAAGGACCGGCTCTCTTATTATACCTCACAGATGACTATTATCTCCCACAGCTCACTTGACAGGACCGGCTCTCTTATTATACCTCACAGATGACTATTATCTCCCACAGATCACCTGACAGGATCGGCGCTCTTATTATACCTCAAAGATGACTATTATCTCTCACAGCTCACCTGACAGGACCGGCGCTCTTATTATAACTCACAGATGACTATTATCTCTCACAGATCACCTGACAGGACCGGCGCTCTTATTATACCTCACAGATGGCTATTATCTCTCACAGCTCACTTGACAGGACCGGCTCTCTTATTATACCTCACAGATGACTATTATCTCTCACAGATCACCTGACAGGACCGGCGCTCTTATTATAACTCACAGATGACTATTATCTCTCACAGCTCACCTGACAGGACCGGCGCTCTTATTATAACTCACAGATGACTATTATCTCTCACAGATCACCTGACAGGACCGGCTCTCTTATTATACCTCACAGATGGCTATTATCTCTCACAGATCACCTGACAGGACCGGCTCTCTTATTACACCTCACAGATGACTATTATCTCTCACAGATCACCTGACAGGACTGCCTGTCTTATTATACCTCAGGTTTTCTCACATCTTCAGATTCTCCTACTTCCTATCTCACTCCCAGGGGCTGATCTAGATGTAGTTTTATCTGCCTACTAGTTTATTTAAAGTAGAAGGACAACAAATACAGTTCTTTCTCTTCCACAGATGGTTTATGGTCAGATCCCATCACATAAGGGTGGCTTACACAGCAGTTTTTGTATCAGGTGTAGATGTAGACATAGAGGCATATTTACTTAGGCTCCTTTTACTCAGAGTTCGCTCATTTGAACAGTTTATACAGGCACAGAAATCTTTTAGATGTCATTGATTAGACGTTCACATTCACTGTACTGGTTGGGTCTGGGCTGTTAGCCACAGCTGCGAACCCAAAAGAGAATGCAGAATTGATTTTTAACCGGTTCTGTCATCTCCTTTCTGGGCTACATGGCGCTCAATGGGTGCTATGTATTGAAGAGATAAAGCAAAAGTTTTTCTAGCCATTCGACCCAACGACCATGTGACCATTTGATGCCCCCTGCCACAGCAGAGCTGCAGGTTCCTAGAAGACCCAGATAATCTTTTAGCGACTGTTGTCACTGTGGAGGGATGTTTTACTCTTTTACTGGGGCTCCTATGGATGCCCGAGCTATAGTGGAAAAGTGTGAAATTAAAAGACAATGTGAATGACTACCAGAGGTCTTATATAACATCATAGGGCCGTAGATTTAAAAAAAGTAGTAAAAAAAATAAGTTAAAAAAAATTACAGAATGAAATAAAAAAAATATATATTTATATAAAAAAGAGAATGACCCACTGCCGATGCTAACCTGTCACCATTATGCACTTTAATATGTGTGTTAAGTAAGTTACAGAATGAAGTGGGGAACAAGATGATGTTCAGCAAACACTGTGGATTCTCTGACAAATCCCCCCTTTTGCGACTATTTTCTCATGTCACATTGTCCCATGGTTAACATGATGTCCATTCTCATTCCTGAAACTTGGGCTAAACACAAAGGAATGTGTTGCCATACCTACCTCTAGGAAAATGAACATTCCAAAAAATTATCCATAATCCACCCAGCTACACTCACGTAGGGCGGCTGCATCCCATCCCTAAGGGCTCTATTCTAACCCTGGGTATGAGGGTAGGAGACTCATGTGTTCTGGATACGTGTATAGATATGGCATGAAGAAACATGATGCCACCATCTAGTTGTTTTCCATTTGGATGTCCCTTAATATATGAGTTGCGATCTTGTGTGTGTTTGTGGATCTGTGAACCAATTAATACATAAACTTGCTAAATTAGGTATGCACTAAGTGCAAAAGCAAAGCAGTATCCAGCTTACCACTACACCACCAAGTATACCGAACCAAAGTATATGCACTGAACCAGGAGCCTAAAAGACAATCAAACCAACCCTGGTCCTTATCTTGCCTGAGTGTCCATACTACCTTTTGTTGCAGCTGTGCTGGTATTGTCCCCTTGCCATCAGGCCAGGCCAGGCTTTAGCTGTGTTTTTGCTTTTCCTGATTCTGAGTGGTATGATGTCAGGTGAGTGATGTCAGTTCTCACCTGATTCTAGTTGTCCTGCCCTTTATAGTCTGGCTTTGGCTGGACTGTAGTGCTGGTCAATTTAGTATCCTCTTGGGATTGCTGAGGTGCACAGCCTGCTTCTGGAGCTCCTGTTTTTTCCTGTGGACTAAGCTAAGCACCACTGTTGTTATTCCTTGCTACTGTTCTTATTGGTAGGGACTTCTTAGTGGCTGATGTTCGCGTGTGGATCCACTCTGTATCAGATCAATCGGCTGCTGAGGTCGCAAAGGTGAAACAGCAACAACTTACTCAGCAGGTTCCCAATAAGGATCCAAAACTAGATTTACCTTATTGTTTTTCTGGGGACAGATGGAAATTCAGACCATTTCAGGAGGCTTGGGAACTTTATATTAGACTGCACTCGGGGTCCTTGGGTGACAACTCCCAGAGGATAGGCATCGTAATTTCCGGACTACAAGAATCGTCCCATGCGTGGATTTTCTCCTTGCCCCCTGCCTCTGATGTGTTGGCCTCAGTTGATACTTTATCAGGATTACAGGGCTGCGAAAAAGCTATCTTTACATAGTAACATAGTATGTTATGCTGATCCAGAGGAAGGTAAAAAAAAAACCAATGAGGCAAAAGCCAATGAGTCCTTTTGGGGGAAAAAAATCCTTCCCAACTCCATAATGGCAGCCAGAATAATCCCTGGATCAATGTTTGAAAATTCCTACCCGACTCCAAGACATATGTCAACAACCCAACAGTGGCTCAATCAGAGTAAGATCCATTAATTACCACCCTCTGCTTTCTACCTCCAAGCCAGTTCTTTACCCAGATACACACGTTCTCGCCCAGACCAAGCTGTCTCATTTAATATATCAGCCTATTATGTGGCACACCACAAAAATGTAAAGAAAGCCATAGCTGACTGCTGCTCTCCTTGTAGCACTTTATTGTAGTTATAGCCCCTTCACTGTTGCAGCTTCACCTCCCGGTCACAGCGGCACTTTGTATTCAGTATATCCATAAAGTAGAAAGAAGCTGGTTATTGTGAAGAGCTCTTCACAATAACCAGCTTCTTTCTACTTTATGGATATACTGAATATTATGCGGCACAGTGTCAAATGCTTTTGAAAAATCCAGATATACGAGATCAATAGACTCTCCCAGGTCCAGCCTGGAACTTACTTCATTGTAGAAACTGATCAAATTGGTCTAATATGATCGATTCCTCATGAACCCATGCTGATGAGGAGTTATAGCATTGTTTTCCTTGAAGTATTCCAGGATGGCATTTCTCAGAAACCCCCTCGAATATTTTACCAATTATTGAAGTGAGACTTACCGGCCTGTAGTTACCAGGCTCTCTTCTTGAGCCCCTTTTGTATATTGGAACCACACTGGCAATATGCCAATCCAGTGGTACAACCCCGGTTTCAATAGTGTCCCTAAATATTAGAAATAGCGGTCTGTCCGTCACATCACTTAGATCCCTTAGAACCATTGGGTGTATTCCATCTGGGCCCGGTAATTTGGTGATTTGCCGATTTGAATCTTTTTTAACCATCTGTGCACTTCCTCCCGGGTTAGGCAGGTGATATTTTGTGTGTGTGTGGGGGGGGGGGGGGGGGGGTTCTGCATCTCGTGTGACATTTCTTTTTCCTTCATAAATACACTTGAGAAAAAACTATTTAATAGATTTGCCTTTTTATGGATTTTTCCTGCATGATTTATTAAAGGGCCAGTGCTTTCATTGCAAATTCTTTTGCTGTTTATATAATTGGAAAATGGTTTAAGGTTAGTTTTGCTCTCTTTAGCAATCAGTCCTTCTGCCTCCTCCTTGGCAGTCTTTATCTTTTCTTTACATCATTTGTTCTTTTCCCTGTATGCTTTTAGCGCTGCACTGCCTTCCTGTTTTAATAATTGAAACGTTCTTTTTTTCACTGATTACAGTCTTATCAAGCCAAATTGGTTTCCTTCTACTTGTAGTTCTTTACTTTTAAAGGGTATGAACTGCTCACATGAGGTAATTAGGAGGTTTCACTATTTTTCAAGTGCCCCTCCACCTGCACCCCCATAATTCTGTACAGTTTGTTGGTTAATAATAAGTCCAGAGTGGCCCTCCCTCTAGTTGGCTCCTGTACAAGTTTGGTAAGGTAGTTATCTTTAATTGTTCTCAAGAACTTATCACCCTTGTGAGATTTGCGCGTTTCATCTTCCCTTATTATATCTGGATAATCAAAGTCTCCCATATTAATTACTTCATTGCAGTTTGACATCTCTTCTATTTGCTTTATTAATAAGTTTTCAGTTTCTTCTTTTTTTTTTGGTGGCCTATAGAAAACCCCCATGAGGATTTTGTTATTTTTTTCCTCCCTGTATTTCTACCCACAGAGATTCCATGTATTCATCTCCTATACCTATATCTTTCCGTAGATTCGGCATTAGGTAGGATTTACCATGCAGACATACCCCTCCCCCTTCTGTTTCTCACGGTCTCTTCTGAAGAGATTGTAGCCCTGTAAATTCACCGCCCAATCGCACTTATCATCAAGCCATGTTTCAGTTCTTCCTATTATGTCGTAATTTTCTTCAGACATTCTTGCTTCAAGCTCACCCACTTTACTGATCAGACTTCTTGCATTTTTGCCATACAATTTATACTGTTGTTGTTATTCTTTGTATTCATTATGCTACTTATGGTCCTATTAGCTGTTCTATCAGTTGTAACTGTACTAACCCCTCCCCCCGTGACCTCTATTCCCAATTCTTGGTCCTAGATCACTCTCTGCACTGTCTTCCCCCTACCACTCTTATTGCCCTCTCCTCAGTCCCTAGTTTAAACACTCCTCCAACCTTCTAGCCATCTTCTCCCCCAGCACAGCTGCACCCTATCCATTGAGATGCAGCCTGTCCCTACTGTAGAGCCTGTAGCCGACAGCAAAGTCAGCCAGTTCTCCAGGAACCAGCCCCTCCCAGTAATCCGCGAGGTGTCGAAGTCAACCACCAGGAAGACAATACACCATTTGACAATCTCGGTCTTTGTGGCAGATTGCCCTATCTGTGCCCCTTATTATTGAGTCCCCAACCACTATGACCTGTCTAGCCTGCCCTGTGCTCCCCTTTTCCTTCTTATTGGAGCAGTCATTTCACTGGCGTTCACAGGGCATGCCGTGCTGCAGCAGTGCTGGCTCTGTAATGGCATTCCCCTCATCTGCCAACTTTGCAAATGTATTGGGGTGTACCAGTTCAGGACTAGCCTCCCTGGTTCTCTTCCCTTTACCCCTTCTTACTGTCACCCAGCTAGCTGCCTGCTTCTCCTGCTCTTCCCAACTACTGTCCTTCCTTTCAACCACTCACGTGCCTCTGCCCATTCGCAACCACTCATGTGCCTCTGCCCATTCGCAACCACTCACGTGCCTCTGCCCATTCGAGTTTTAAATTTTTTTTTTCATCTATCATGACCCTGATAAAGTATTTTTGGCTGAGGGAAATATAAGATGTCTGCAACAGGGAGACTCCCCTGTTGAGGATTTTTGCGCCGAGTTTTGCCGATGGGTAACGAAGACTCTGTGGGGTCTTTGACTGGCAAGGTTAGCAGTGGGAGGAAGGTACAATTTAATGGTCGATGTTTTTTCTGTAAACACACGGGTCAAATTGCTAAGTTTTGTCCCCGCCGTAATTCTTAGTTGGAAAACTAAATGGTTCTTCCCGCTGAGATTCTTTGTAGCAGCTGGGGCAGTCCCATAAACGTTTTTTCTGGATTGTGGAGCCAGCATCAATTTAATACATCAGGATACGGTCAAACGTTTAGGCTTAGGGATGAAATCTCTGGATTCTCCTCTTCCTGTGTCCGCCATTGACGCCTCTCCTCTATTTCAAAAATGTCTGAGGTTCTGTGTGCCAGATGTTTGTTTAAAGATTGGGTTGTTCAATACGGAAATTATAACATTATATGTTATAACCTTGATTATGCTTATATAACCCGGTATAGATTGGGAGAGAGCAGACATCACTCAATGGAGTCCTGGTTGTCTTTCTTGTTGTGTTTCTGTGGAGGTGTCTGTTGTTCAGGTAAAAGAGTTACCTGAATTTATTGCTGATTTCGCTGATGTATTTGCCCAGGAGGGGGCAAACAAACTACCGCCGCATAGAAAGGGGGATTGTGGAACTGAACTTCTGCCTAACTGCAAGTTTTACCCCTCGAGTTGTATGTACAACACATCTGCCCCTGAGAGACTGGTACTCAAAGATTATATCCAGGACAGCTTGAGAACGTGTCATATACGGCATTCTAGTTTCCCGCTAGCAGCTGGGTTTCTCTTTGTGAAGAAAAAAGATGTCAGCTTACGTCCCTGTGTTGACTTTAGAGAGCTAAACAAGATTACCAAGTGCAAGCCATACCCTCTTCCTCTCATCTCAGACCTGTTCTCGCAGTTGAATGGCTCCAGCTGGTTCTCTAAGTTGGACTTTGTGGGCAGATTTGTGTTTGTCTACCTGGACAATATTCAGATCTTTTCTCCTGACTTTGATTCACACGTGTCTTATGTTCACCAGGTCCTCCACGTTTTGTGCAAGAATTGTTTATTCGTCAAAAGAGAAAAATGTGTTATTGCGGTGCAGGAGGTCACATTTCGGGGGCACATTATTACTCGGGAGTGTTTCAAGATGGACCTATAGAAAGTTCGAGTGGTTCAGAACTGGGTTCTACCTGAGAATGTGAAAGCCCTACAAAGGTTCTTATGGTTCGCCAATTATTACCATAAATTCATTAAGGGTTTTTCAGTGGTGGTTAAACCTCTTACGGATATGACGAAGGGTGGCTTCCCTGCTGAATGGTTTGCAAGAGCACTGTAGTTGTTTCAGAGGTTGAAGAGGTGCTTTGCTACGGCTGCAGTTCTGGTGCAGCCAGATTCTTCTAGGCCTTTTGTTGTTGAGTTTGATGCCTCAGAGGTTGGGGTTGGAGCGGTCCTGTCTCAGGGAACAGTGATGTTGAAAGATCTTCACCCATGTGCATTCTTTTCTTGTAAGTTTTCTATTTCGGAACAAAATTATGATATCGGGGACAGAAAGTGGCCATTTGAGGAGTGGCACAACACAAGGTGATGCTTTTCACGGATCACAAAAATTGTATATATCTGGAATCTGCTAAGAGACTTAATCTGAGAAAGCTTTGGTGGTCGCTTTTTTCTCCCGTTTCAACTTTATAGTTACATATTGTCTGGGTTGGAAGAACGTGAGGGCCAATGCTCTTTCAAGAAACTTTCTTCCAGTAATCTCTGATGGACCTCCTGTTCCCATTCTGTCTGAAGGGGTGGTGGTGTTGGCAGTGTTGTTAGAGTTAGATGAGCAAGTCCGTGGAGCACAGGGTTTAGCCCCGTCGAAGCTTCCTGATGAAAAGCTTTTTGTTCCAGTTCATCTGAGGTTACAGGTGATAGCCGAAGTCCAAAGTTCCATATTGGCCGGTCATCCAGGAATTAATAATACCTGTAAGCTGCTCTGAAGAACTTTTTGGTGGCCATCACTGTGACAGGATGCGGTTTTGTTTCTTCTTGTGAGGTGTGTGCCAGAACAAAGTCACCTCGTAATCCTCCTGCCGGAAAGTTTGTGTGATTGCCAAACCCTATGAGACCTTGGACCCACTTGTTCATGGATTTCATCACGGATTTCCCACCTTCCGAAGGTAACACGGTTTTATGGGTGATAGTGATTCGTTTTAGCAAAATGTGTCAAAAAAAGTTGGCAAAAGTATTAATTTCCCACATCGTCAGATCACATGGATTACCAGACAATATCGTCTCCGATCGTGGGGTACAGTTCGTTTTCAGCTTTTGGTGAATGGTCAGCTCTCGTTTGGGTGTTCGGCTCCTGTTTTCCTCAGCGTACCATCTGGAGACTCATGGGCAAACTGAGAGATGTAACCAGAACCTGGAACAATATTTATGCTGTTACGTCTCAGAGAACCAGGAAGACTGGTCGGGGTTCTTACCATTAGCTGAATTTGCATTAAACAATAGATCGCTGGAGTCTACGGGTTTTTTTTGTAATTTTAGATTCCACCCATGTGTTGGCTCCTTTTCTAAACGGCTTTCAGAGGTACCAGGGGCCAATGAGTTCTCTTCTGACATTGAGACTGGGTGGGAAAAGGTTCAGAGGAATCTACAGAGGTTGGTTCTGCGGTGCAAATGAGTGGTGGATAGTCATCATTCTGAGGGGGAGGATTTCCGTGTTGGAGACTTGGTTTGGTTGTCTCCCAGGAATATAAAACTCAAGCAACAGCCTGTTTCTCGAGCTCCTGCTTTTTCCCGTGGACTGCTACTAAGCTATGTACCACTGTTGTTATTCCTTGCTACTGTTCCTATTACGTTCGGTGTTCCCTGGTAGGGACTTCTTAGTGGCCGAGGTCCGCATGTGGATCCGCTCTTTATCAGAGTGATCAGCCTGCTGATTAGATAGTGGCCCCACCCAGGTAAGGGTTTTTTTGGGATAGATTTTCCCTTTTGGTTTGGTTTTCTGTTTTCTACTGTGTCGGCACCCTGCGGTACTTATATTAGTGCGTTAATTAGTTCTATGTCTGCTATACACGGTTGTGCTGTGGTTTTGTAACATTTGTTATGAACTGTTGGCTTCTTTTGTTTGCCCTGCATGTCCAGTTTGGATGTAACACTTTTTTGATATCTTGAATTAATAGATTCTAGTCTATTCATGAATGGCTTGCGAGTTATCAGTTAGGTTGAAGCAACACATGCCTTCAAATCCCTCACATCCATGATTTAATACCATCAATAGGTAATCAATTGTAGTTCTGTTCTTCAGAGTAGCCTTGTAGTACCTTGTGCATCCAAGAGTAGGTCAGGAGCCTGTGGCGTTTAGGACCTTTGCTACATCACGTTATATCATTTATTACCCTCCCGTTATGTATTGCTAGTCCTCAGTCCCTTCTATTGATGCTCCCAGAGCTATTACTTCACTATAACTCAACAGCGTGGAAAGTCCCTCACAGATTTCATCCGGCTGACTGGCTTCCCTCTTTGTCCTAAAATTCTGGTCTGGTTTTTGGTGCATGAGAATACCTAAGCGTGACAAAGTACAAAAACATACGGGCATATGCCGCTCTTGGGCAACTGTAAAATAATCTAGCACTATTGTGTGTTGATTAGTTACAACAATCTTTTAAGCTTGAATTGCATTAGCTTGATTAACCAGCCCCCAATGCTGGAAATGTGATCATCAGATAGTCTGTAGCTTTCACTAGCTTATCCCACATTTGTAGAATAAATGGGTAAATAAACCATCCTATTAGCCATGCCCATAGACATTACAAGAGGCTTACCATTTTGGCTTTGGACAATTATCCACAGCTCTCTTGATGAGTGTGTGCTCAGGGCTTACTGTTTATGACAGATCATCATGCAGTAACACAAAGGTGGCAGGTGTGAGCCTAACAAGGATACAAAGGTCTCTATGATGAAGAAGGGACCATTTGTATGACCTGACCTCCTCCACAGTGAGGGTTATAGACACAAAGGGCATAGAGGAGGACACTATCGGAGCATGAATACACATTCAACAATTTTTCCGTTTTTCTGCATCATCAAATGCTACAACAAGTACTTCATGATTTTTAACAAACTTATTGCCCAATCATCTTTCAGCTCATTATTGAGTCCATGTGTGTGCACGGCGGCCAGCATGTAGCAGTAGTGACAGGAGTCTTTCTGGTTCAGTAGCGAGGACTCTCTTGCAGTGGCTGGCATATATCCAGTCTTTTCCTTCCAATTTGACTGAAGGAACAGTTGTCAACTGGATCTGGTATGAACCATCGAATCTTGGTTTCAAACTTTTTCTGATATGTCCTTCTAGCACAACGAGTCACCTGAAAGCAAACGTATGCGACTCCTCTTTTGAGTCTGGATCTGGAGAAAATATAAGCCTGTTACAGGAGCCCTACCAAAAAACTTCATAGGAGCTCAACTTAGTCTTATGATTAGGCGTGGTTCTGACTGAATAGAGGGTGAATAAAATGTGTACATCTATTGTTTTCTGTGACTTCTAGTGTACCATATGTACAAATTACTTCATTCAACCATTTATTTTTGGCTGTGGTCTTGGCATTTCATTTTTATTTATTTCATTTTACAAGTCATGCCTCTAACATGAGAAGAGGTCTATGCAAACCAACCCAAACTCCAAAACACCTACCTTTGGTAGCTCTGTGAAGTCTATCTGCAGTTGCTGAAATGGATAGTCTGGCCTTGGAGTAACAGCGAGGAGGTACTTTGGCAACTTTTCCTGGGTTTGTCAGGTTTGTTAGATTGGTTTACCTGATAATCTAAAAAAAATTCTACTTTGCCACAAAGGTGCAAAATCGAATGCAATTCCAAAAGTGTACCTCGAGTCGCTGCAGACATTATCTTACCTTCAGACAGTTTACAGACTTCAGCAAGTACCATCAACTCAGCCTTCTGAACAGACTTCCCAGGAGAGAGTGTTTTTGTCCAATTACCTCATTGCTGGTTACCACTGCATAGCCTATTTTTCTTGCCCATTTTCATGGTACCTGGAACCATCTACGAAAAACTAAAAATTAACAATGGGGTTTGAACAACATGTTTAAGACCCCTAATTCAATTTTCATTAATTCGAGACAATCATGCGCAGGAGATTCAATGTCATGGTCTCCCCCTGTTGTCCCTACCTTCCCCCCTTCCAAATTCAACAGAAGTAATGAAGCTGTATTCAGAACTATCTTGATTGTGACATGTGAGGGTGCTAGGAGGGTGGTCTAATATTTAGTGAGTTTGGCAGCTGAAGGGTGTTTAGTTTGTGCTCAATGCAGTATTTCCATGACCACATGAGGGACGATGACAGTAAGGGGCCCACAATACCTAAAACCTTGTTGCAAAGGAACTTGTTGCAATTGTCATTACAATCTGCAACGATAAGAACTGCACAAATTGTGGTTAACTGCTGGTTCATTAAGGGTCTAATACCATTTGGGGTATATTCAATTACTGCTTATATCACTGTAAGCATATCTGCCCTTAATATGTTGACTGACATCAAAAATCTACCCACATTTTAAATGTGGCACACTTTAGGTAAACCCTTGTTATTAATTTAATTCTGTTTTGTAATGTACCTATACGGCTTGTCAAATACATAATTACCTTATTTAAGCATCATAATTCAATAGTATTCAGATAGGTAGAACCCAATATCTTGAATACACCATGTACTTGTGTTGTGCGCGCATCAAGAATACTATATATATACATATACACGTTCGTACACACTATGTTCAACTAGAGATACACTTCGTCTCCGCTGGTCTGTGTTAGGTAGGGCAAGTACTTACTATTTTCCCTCCCTCTCCTTATATCACCTAGCTCCACTCATTGTGGTCTAGCTAACTGTTTGACTGTGTGTTTTCTAACAGTCCAAAGGCACATATACTATATAAATTTATAGATGGGCCCTTCACACATACAAATTTACTAATTCTACTTGTCTCAGACAATTTTAAGTCACTGTACATAAACATCCTTTAATTCAACTTCCTTACAATCTTCTGCACACACTTGCTGTGACACTTTAATTCACTTATCCATTTTTTTTCTTTCACGATCTGCTGTCCAGCCTCCACATTCACTTTCTCATTATGCATATTTCTCCTATGCAACAGTAACACAAATTCCTATACTGTTCTCTGAAGCTGACAGCCCCCCCCTAAGGAATTTACCTTATCTTTGAGGAAAAGTAAGAAGAAGGAATAAGAAAACATTAACTCTTTCTATTCAAGACTCTACGTAAGACTCTAAAGAAAGCTTTCTCCCTTACAAACTGCAAATCCACGCTACACAAACATCGGGAATATTTATTCGTTCAAACACAGACTGATAAGCTTGGTTTGGCAAGTAGAAACTGGGTCCGTAGTGACACAGAACGGCAGACAGTGAGCAAAACACTGGTAAGAAAGATCTTACTGTGATTTGACATGTTTGTCCACTATCGGTCATCAGATGCTGGGGACAACCCTCAAAACACAACATATACCCAATTTCCACTTGCATACATTTTATATTCATCAAGCATCACTTCATCTGAAACTCTCCTTTCAACTATTCACCATTTCAATATAACCATTATCACGTAACCAGCCATGCTGTTCGCTGTTAACCCTTTCCAATCCAATTTGTATCCTGGTTTTCCTAGGGGACTTACTCTTTTTCTGCCGTTATACAATGGCGCTATATGCTGGCTAAAGCCAGTACTGCATGAGGTGACACGTTGGATAGGCTCCAACAGCAGAGAGACTGGCAATATACAGTAAGAGAACCCCGACGGACGTCTTTCAACATCGGAGCTGTACAGTATTAAATCATAATGTCTTTAGACATCAAACAATGGATTGGAAAGGGTTAAAATCTTCCATTTTTCAACATTCAGGCATCCCTCTCCACCCATACCGGCACGTTTCAACATCTTTGCACATCCTTTCAAAGCATCCTTGCCTTCTTTCTTTTCCACTATTTGCATGGCCATCTTTCTCAGACAGACCCTTCCCTCTGCTTCCAATTGAGTTTCCCATAACTCACTCTTACCCTTCCACTCTTTCACGAACCCAACCTCATTAAAACTGTATGGGTATACAGGTCAAGGCGTTGCAGCTCTGCACCTCGTATTATCGGGGGCCTATTTGGGTCATGATCAGGAGAGCAAAATCATGTGACAGAACACTACTTCTACAAAACTATACGGGTCTAGGCATTACCACTCTGCACCCCGTAAAGTGCGTCTTAGAGGAAGTGGGCAGTCAGGTACCCTTTTCTTTGGTCAGTCACAACTTTCCAAATTAACCAAGTGATAAAAGCAACAACCAGGATGGCCAATACTAGTATGAGAGAGAGTTCCACCTCCAATTGCCTTATTTCCCCTTTGTGACATTATCACACTGTAAACACAACAGTAACACAACTCCACCATTCGACAATCATATGCACTTCAGAACAGTCATAGAACTTATATTTGCACAAATAACCAATGTAAGTCAGTTAACCCTCGATGACATCAGTGAGCTCCACCCCGTGACTGCTGCACAGCTCCAGGTCTCACATATCAGAAGGTAGCTTGACAAAGACCCAGTTGTTGCTGTGGGTCGAAACATTGCTACTTGATTATGCTCAAGTTGCATACAATAAAGTAATTCTTCCAGATATGGTTGAGTTTTAACCTCCATCGCTTTCTGATTCTGCTGGTACCTTCACTTTTGTACTTTGGAGGTCTCATGTATCACATGTGCCGTCCTATGGAAGCAACTGTTGTGCATAAAGTTGCCTTATAGTCTAATGTAGCCCCCTGTAAATCATGAGTATCGCAATACTGCTGTACAGTAGACTCCCTCTATGGTGCACAGTCAGGGAGCAGGAGAAGATTGCCCAAGAAACCCTGCAGCGGTGTGATATTATTCTGCAAGACACAAGATTGTGGGGCTTATTTACGAAGCCTTTTCCACCAGATTTGTGGCATAATTTGCACCAGAATAACAGGGTACTATTTTCACGCCATATTTACAACTGATTAGAGATGAGCGAACGTGTTCTTAACGAACACTTACGCACCCGGACACCGGCTTTGCCGAGGACTTCCGTGTCCGCGCGTAAAGCTTCGGGGGGCGCCGGGGGGCGGGGAGAGGCGCGGCGGCGCGGGCGGCAGCAGCGGGGAACAGGGGGGAGCCCTCTCTCTCTCCCTGTACCCCCCACTCCCCGCCGCACCCCCCCGCTCTGCCACGGCGACCCCCGGACTTTTTTCGCCCGAGCACGGAATTGCTCGCAAAGTTCGGTGTTCGGGCGAAAAGGGGCGGAGCCGAACACGTTCGCTCATCTCTACAACTGATTTATCCTGTGTGTTCGGAGGGGCCATGTACCCTGCGTTTACTTAGAGGAGAGGGTTGTATGCTGCGAGTGTACTGATATAGAGGACCATGTGCTCTGCATCTACTGTGTGGACTGAGACGTATGCAGGATGTAAGTTCTTGGCTCTTGGAATGTCAGAAATTTGTATTTCCTTCTGTTGCAGGATCCATATGTTTTGCTAATATGGCAATAGCCATGATGGAACCGGCACTGCCGATCTGGATGATGGAAACCATGTGCTCCAGAAAATGGCAACTCGGTAAGGCGTCTACTAACTCTTTCTCTTCAGGTTTCCAAGTGTGTGATAGAACAGATATCCGTAGCACCATCTCCAATGGGCTGGTAAACTTAAGACCGCCATACATAATAGTGTTTAGTTGTCTGAACATGATGATAATGGTGGGGCTGGACGACTCTATAATATGTATGGTGGTGACTCAACTTTCTCCCAACAGATGACGTTGGGGGAAATAAGGATCAGGGATGTTGAATTTCAGTGCCTGTTCCTTTTGTTTCCCAAGAAATGAGCCACCACCAGAGTTCATCCTCAGCCAAGGAGATCGTTTGGCCTTCAGCTATTGAAAGCACAGAAATCCTGTTGAGGGCAATCAAACTGTAACATAGGGTTCGGGCTCACATACAATAAGAAGCCCCAAGGCCATAAGAATTATGTGGATGATGACAGTAGAGGCCACAACATCCTACCATTGAATTGCACTTGTTCTTCGACCTCTTGACGTGTAACGGAAAATTGCAGAATGTCTCAGCTAGGATTGTGGAAAATATGCCCTATCAATGTAAATGTCCATAGTACGGGGAGATAGATCTAGTTCGAGGTGACCCACTCTCCTCATTGGCTCAGACAAGACAAAGACAAATGGAGTCAAAGGATCAATGATAACGAACCATATGAGAAGCATACAACAACCAGAGAGGAGTCTTCCTTCAGTCATGTACAATGCATTGAGTCATCTTGGGACCTCCATAGTTTCCGCAGGCTGTGTAGGACTCCACCAATAAACCGCTATAAATAATGATTACCGCAGTCATTCACACCCGAAGCTGAAAGTGATTGACTCATCTGTGACTAGATAAAGCTGAGCTGTGGAGCAGCCAAGATGAATGGGCACAGCCCTGGAACATGGCAGTAATGATCCCTCACATGATAACGACCTCCGGATATTAAACCTTCTCATGAATGTTTCATCACAGCTGATAAGTAACATTTTGTCTCCCACAGGTGTGGCCTTCCTCCCCGCTAGCATCTCTTATCTCATAGGAACCAATATCTTCGGGCCCCTGGCTCACAGGATGGGGAGGTAAGTCTACTTATTGCTTTCTGCTGCAGATCTAATCAGCTTGACAGTGGCAAATTGTGAGGTCAGGGCCTATGTGATATCCCTGTAATCCAAGACACTGTATAAACATCTCATTTCCCGATCTTCTACATCTTATACAACATAACTACCGCTTCTTAAAGGGTTAATAAAAAGTACAGAATTAAAGACGCTGCTCTTGTCAGGTTCATGTCTTGAAACTATTGCCTTATTGATCGAACCCAGAAAATAAACTATCAGACACCACCCAGAAAATAAACTATCAGACACCAAACAGATTGTGTCTGCAGACGTGAACACGCAGAGCATCAGTCACTGCAGATATAAACATCAACAGAGAAGTAAATATCCTACATTAGAAAGGGCAAGGGATAAACATATAACTACTATAATACTGCTCCTATGTACAAGAATATAACTACTATAATACTGCTCCTATGTACAAGAATATAACTACTATAATACTGCCCCCTTTGCATAAGAATATAACTACTATAATACTGCTCCCTATGTACAAGAATATAACTACTATGATACTACCCCCTATGTACAAGAATATAACTACTATAATACTACCCCTATGTACAAGAATATAACTACTATAATACTGCCCCCTATGTACAAGAATATAACTACTATAATACTGCTCCCTATGTACAAGAATATAACTGCTATAATACTGCCCCCTATGTACAAGAATATAACTACTATAATACTGCCCCCTATGTACAAGAATATAACTACTATAATACTGCCTCCTATGTACTAGAATATAACTACTATAATACTGCCCCCTATATACAAGAATATAACTACTATAATACTGCTCCCTATGTACAAGAATATAACTACTATAATACTGCTCCCTATGTACAAAAATATAACTACTATAATACTGCTCCCTAGGTACAAGAATATAACTACTATAATACTGCTCCTATGCACAAGAATATAACTACTATAATACTGCCCCCTATGTACAAGAATATAACTACTATAATACTGCTCCCTATGTACAAGAATATAACTACTATAATACTGCCTCCTATGTACAAGAATATAACTACTATAATACTGCCCCCTTTGCATAAGAATATAACTACTATAATACTGCTCCCTATGTACAAGAATATAACTACTATGATACTACCCCCTATGTACAAGAATATAACTACTATAATACTACCCCTATGTACAAGAATATAACTACTATAATACTGCCCCCTATGTACAAGAATATAACTACTATAATACTGCTCCCTATGTACAAGAATATAACTGCTATAATACTGCCCCCTATGTACAAGAATATAACTACTATAATACTGCCCCCTATGTACAAGAATATAACTACTATAATACTGCCTCCTATGTACTAGAATATAACTACTATAATACTGCCCCCTATATACAAGAATATAACTACTATAATACTGCTCCCTATGTACAAGAATATAACTACTATAATACTGCTCCCTATGTACAAAAATATAACTACTATAATACTGCTCCCTAGGTACAAGAATATAACTACTATAATACTGCTCCTATGTACAAGAATATAACTACTATAATACTGCCCCCTATGTACAAGAATATAACTACTATAATACTGCTCCCTATGTACAAGAATATAACTACTATAATACTGCCTCCTATGTACAAGAATATAACTACTATAATACTGCCCCCTTTGCATAAGAATATAACTACTATAATACTGCTCCCTATGTACAAGAATATAACTACTATGATACTACCCCCTATGGACAAGAATATAACTACTATAATACTACCCCTATGTACAAGAATATAACTACTATAATACTGCCCCCTATGTACAAGAATATAACTACTATAATACTGCTCCCTATGTACAAGAATATAACTACTATAATACTGCTCCCTATGTACAAAAATATAACTACTATAATACTGCTCCCTAGGTACAAGAATATAACTACTATAATACTGCTCCTATGTACAAGAATATAACTACTATAATACTGCCCCCTATGTACAAGAATATAACTACTATAATACTGCTCCCTATGTACAAGAATATAACTACTATAATACTGCCCCCTATGTACAAGAATATAACTACTATAATACTGCCCCCTATGTACAAGAATATAACTACTATAATACTGCTCCCTATGTACAAGAATATAACTACTATAATACTGCCCCCTATGTACAAGAATATAACTACTATAATACTGCTCCTATGTTCAAGAATATAACTACTATAATACTGCCCCCTATGTACAAGAATATAACTACTATAATACTGCCCCCTATGTACAAGAATATAACTACTATAATACTGCTCCCTATGTACAAGAATATAACTACTATAATACTGCCCCCTATGTACAAGAATATAACTACTATAATACTGCCCCCTATGTACAAGAATATAACTACTATAATACTGCTCCTATGTTCAAGAATATAACTACTATAATACTGCCCCCTATGTACAAGAATATAACTACTATAATACTGTTCCCTATGTCCAAGAATATAACTACTATAATACTGCCCCCTATGTACAAGAATATAACTACTATAATACTGCCCCCTATGTACAAGAATATAACTACTATAATACTGCTCCCCTATGTACAAGAATATAACTACTATAATACTGCCCCCTTTGCATAAGAATATAACTACTATAATACTGCCTCCTATGTACAAGAATATAACTACTATGATACTACCCCCTATGTACAAGAATATAACTACTATAATACTACCCCGATGTACAAGAATATAACTACTATAATACTACCCCTATGTACAAGAATATAACTACTATAATACTGCCCCCTATGTACAAGAATATAACTACTATAATACTGCTCCCTATGTACAAGAATATAACTACTATAATACTGCTCCCTATGTACAAAAATATAACTACTATAATACTGCTCCCTAGGTACAAGAATATAACTACTATAATACTGCTCCTATGTACAAGAATATAACTACTATAATACTGCCCCCTATGTACAAGAATATAACTACTATAATACTGCTCCCTATGTACAAGAATATAACTACTATAATACTGCCCCCTATGTACAAGAATATAACTACTATAATACTGCCCCCTATGTACAAGAATATAACTACTATAATACTGCTCCCTATGTACAAGAATATAACTACTATAATACTGCCCCCTATGTACAAGAATATAACTACTATAATACTGCTCCTATGTTCAAGAATATAACTACTATAATACTGCCCCCTATGTACAAGAATATAACTACTATAATACTGCCCCCTATGTACAAGAATATAACTACTATAATACTGCTCCCTATGTACAAGAATATAACTACTATAATACTGCCCCCTATGTACAAGAATATAACTACTATAATACTGCCCCCTATGTACAAGAATATAACTACTATAATACTGCTCCTATGTTCAAGAATATAACTACTATAATACTGCCCCCTATGTACAAGAATATAACTACTATAATACTGTTCCCTATGTCCAAGAATATAACTACTATAATACTGCCCCCTATGTACAAGAATATAACTACTATAATACTGCTCCCCTATGTACAAGAATATAACTACTATAATACTGCCCCCTTTGCATAAGAATATAACTACTATAATACTGCCTCCTATGTACAAGAATATAACTACTATGATACTACCCCCTATGTACAAGAATATAACTACTATAATACTACCCCGATGTACAAGAATATAACTACTATAATACTACCCCTATGTACAAGAATATAACTACTATAATACTGCCCCCTATGTACAAGAATATAACTACTATAATACTGCTCCCTATGTACAAGAATATAACTACTATAATACTGCTCCCTATGTACAAAAATATAACTACTATAATACTGCTCCCTAGGTACAAGAATATAACTACTATAATACTGCTCCTATGTACAAGAATATAACTACTATAATACTGCCCCCTATGTACAAGAATATAACTACTATAATACTGCTCCCTATGTACAAGAATATAACTACTATAATACTGCCCCCTATGTACAAGAATATAACTACTATAATACTGCCCCCTATGTACAAGAATATAACTACTATAATACTGCTCCCTATGTACAAGAATATAACTACTATAATACTGCCCCCTATGTACAAGAATATAACTACTATAATACTGCTCCTATGTTCAAGAATATAACTACTATAATACTGCCCCCTATGTACAAGAATATAACTACTATAATACTGCCCCCTATGTACAAGAATATAACTACTATAATACTGCTCCTATGTTCAAGAATATAACTACTATAATACTGCCCCCTATGTACAAGAATATAACTACTATAATACTGTTCCCTATGTCCAAGAATATAACTACTATAATACTGCCCCCTATGTACAAGAATATAACTACTATAATACTGCCCCTATGTACAAGAATATAACTACTATAATACTACTCCTATGTACAAGAATATAACTACTATAATACTACGCCGATGTACAAGAATATAACTACTATAATACTGCCCCCTATGTACAAGAATATAACTACTATAATACTGCTCCCTATGTACAAGAATATAACTACTATAATACTGCTCCCTGTGTACAAGACTATAACTACTATAATACTGCTCCCTATGTACAAAAATATAACTACTATAATACTGCTCCCTATGTACAAGAATATAACTACTATAATACTGCTCCTATGTACAAGAATATAACTGCTATAATACTGCCCCCTATGTACAAGAGTATAACTACTATAAACTGCTCCTATATACAAGAATATAACTACTATAATACTGCCCCCTATGTACAAGAATATAACTACTATAATACTGCCCCCTATGCACAAGAATATAACTACTATAATACTGCTCCCCTATGTACAAGAATATAACTACTATAATACTGCCCCCTATGTACAAGAATATAACTACTATAATACTGCCTCCTATGTACAAGAATATAACTACTGTAATACTGCCCCCTATCTACAAGAATATAACTACTATAATATTGCCTCTTATGTACAAGAATATGACTATTATAATACTGCCTCCTATGTACAAGAATATAACTACTATAATACTGCTCCCATATACAAGAATATAACTACTATAATACTGCCCCCTATGTACAGGAATATAACTACTATAATACTACCTCCAATGTACAAGAATATAACTACTATAATACTGCCCCCTATGTTCAAGAACATAACTACTATAATACTACCTCCAATGTACAAGAATATAACTACTATAATACTGCCCTCTATGTTCAAGAATATAACTACTATAATACTGCCCTCTATGTACAAGAATATAACTACTATAATACTGCCCCTATGTACAAGAATATAACTACTATAATACTGCCCTTTATATACAAGAATATAACTACTATAATACTGCCCCCTATGTACAAGAATATAACTACTATAATACTGCTCCCTATGTACAAGAATATAACTACTATAATACTGCCTCCTATGTATAAGAATATAACTACTATAATAATGCCTCCTATGTACAAGAATATAACTACTATAATACTGTCCCCTATGTACAAGAATATAACTACTATAATACTGCTCCTATGTACAAGAATATAACTACTATAATACTGCCCCCTATGTACAAGAATATAACTACTATAATACTGCCCCCTATGTACAAGAATATAACTACTATAATAATGCCTCCTATGTACAAGAATATAACTACTATAATACTGTCCCCTATGTACAAGAATATAACTACTATAATACTGCCCCCTATGTACAAGAATATAGCTACTATAATACTGTCCCCTATGTACAAGAATATAACTACTATAATACTGCCCCCTATGTACAAGAATATAACTACTATAATACTGTCCCCTATGTACAAGAATATAACTACTATAATACTGCCCCCTATGTACAAGAATATAACTACTATAATACTGTCCCCTATGTACAAGAATATAACTACTATAATACTGCCCCCTATGTACAAGAATATAACTACTATAATACTGTCCCCTATGTACAAGAATATAACTACTATAATACTGTCCCCTATGTACAAGAATATAACTACTATAATACTGCCCCCTATGTACAAGAATATAACTACTATAATACTGCCCCCTATGTACAAGAATATAACTACTATAATACTGTCCCCTATGTACAAGAATATAACTACTATAATACTGCCCCCTATGTACAAGAATATAACTACTATAATAATGCCTCCTATGTACAAGAATATAACTACTATAATACTGTCCCCTATGTACAAGAATATAACTACTATAATACTGCCCCCTATGTACAAGAATATAACTACTATAATACTGCCCCCTATGTACAAGGATATAACTACTATAATACTGCTCCCTATGTACAAGAATATAACTACTATAATACTGCTCCCTATGTACAAGAATATAACTACTATAATACTGCCTCCTATGTATAAGAATATAACTACTATAATAATGCCTCCTATGTACAAGAATATAACTACTATAATACTGCCCCCTATGTACAAGGATATAACTACTATAATACTGCCCTCTATGTACAAGAATATAACTGCTATAATACTGCCCCCTATGTACAAGAATATAACTACTATAATACTGCTCCTATGTACAAGAATATAACTACTATAATACTGCCCCTATGTACAAGAATATAACTACTACAATACTGCTCCTATGTACAGGAATATAACTACTATAATACTGCCCCCTATGTACAAGAATATAATTACTATAATATTGCCCCTATGTACAAGAATATAACTACTATAATACTGCCCCCTATGTACAAGAATATAACTACTATAATACTGCTCCCTATGTACAAGAATATAACTACTATAATACTGCCCCCTATGTACAAGAATATAACTACTATAATACTGCCCCTATGTACAAGAATATAACTACTACAATACTGCTCCTATGTACAGGAATATAACTACTATAATACTGCCTCTATGTACAAGAATATAACTACTATAATACTGCCCCCTATGTACAAGAATATAACTACTACAATACTGCTCCTATGTACAGGAATATAACTACTATAATACTGCTCCTATGTACAAGAATATAACTACTATAATACTGCCCCTATGTACAAGAATATAACTACTACAATACTGCTCCTATGTACAGGAATATAACTACTATAATACTGCTCCTATGTACAAGAATATAACTACTATAATACTGCCCCTATGTACAAGAATATAACTACTATAATACTGCCCCCTATGTACAAGAATATAGCTACTATAATACTGTCCCCTATGTACAAGAATATAACTACTATAATACTGCCCCCTATGTACAAGAATATAACTACTATAATACTGTCCCCTATGTACAAGAATATAACTACTATAATACTGCCCCCTATGTACAAGAATATAACTACTATAATACTGTCCCCTATGTACAAGAATATAACTACTATAATACTGCCCCCTATGTACAAGAATATAACTACTATAATACTGTCCCCTATGTACAAGAATATAACTACTATAATACTGTCCCCTATGTACAAGAATATAACTACTATAATACTGCCCCCTATGTACAAGAATATAACTACTATAATACTGCCCCCTATGTACAAGAATATAACTACTATAATACTGTCCCCTATGTACAAGAATATAACTACTATAATACTGCCCCCTATGTACAAGAATATAACTACTATAATAATGCCTCCTATGTACAAGAATATAACTACTATAATACTGTCCCCTATGTACAAGAATATAACTACTATAATACTGCCCCCTATGTACAAGAATATAACTACTATAATACTGCCCCCTATGTACAAGGATATAACTACTATAATACTGCTCCCTATGTACAAGAATATAACTACTATAATACTGCTCCCTATGTACAAGAATATAACTACTATAATACTGCCTCCTATGTATAAGAATATAACTACTATAATAATGCCTCCTATGTACAAGAATATAACTACTATAATACTGCCCCCTATGTACAAGGATATAACTACTATAATACTGCCCTCTATGTACAAGAATATAACTGCTATAATACTGCCCCCTATGTACAAGAATATAACTACTATAATACTGCTCCTATGTACAAGAATATAACTACTATAATACTGCCCCTATGTACAAGAATATAACTACTACAATACTGCTCCTATGTACAGGAATATAACTACTATAATACTGCCCCCTATGTACAAGAATATAATTACTATAATATTGCCCCTATGTACAAGAATATAACTACTATAATACTGCCCCCTATGTACAAGAATATAACTACTATAATACTGCTCCCTATGTACAAGAATATAACTACTATAATACCGCTCCCTATGTACAAGAATATAACTACTATAATACTGTCCCCTATGTACAAGAATATAACTACTATAATACTGTCCCCTATGTACAAGAATATAACTACTATAATACTGCCCCCTATGTACAAGAATATAACTACTATAATACTGCTCCTATGTACAGGAATATAACTACTATAATACTGCCCCCTATGTACAAGAATATAATTACTATAATATTGCCCCTATGTACAAGAATATAACTACTATAATACTGCCCCCTATGTACAAGAATATAACTACTATAATACTGCTCCCTATGTACAAGAATATAACTACTATAATACCGCTCCCTATGTACAAGAATATAACTACTACAATACTGCTCCTATGTACAGGAATATAACTACTATAATACTGCTCCTATGTACAAGAATATAACTACTATAATACTGCCCCTATGTACAAGAATATAACTACTACAATACTGCTCCTATGTACAGGAATATAACTACTATAATACTGCCCCCTATGTACAAGAATATAACTACTATAATATTGCCCCTATGTACAAGAATATAACTACTATAATACTGCCCCCTATGTACAAGAATATAACTACTATAATACTGCCCCCTATGTACAAGAATATAACTACTATAATACTGCCCCCTATGTACAAGAATATAACTACTATAATATTGCCCCTATGTACAAGAATATAACTACTATAATACTGCTCCCTATGTACAAGAATATAACTACTATAATACTGCCCCCTATGTACAAGAATATAACTACTATAATACTGCCCCTATGTACAAGAATATAACTACTACAATACTGCTCCTATGTACAGGAATATAACTACTATAATACTGCTCCTATGTACAAGAATATAACTACTATAATACTGCCCCTATGTACAAGAATATAACTACTACAATACTGCTCCTATGTACAGGAATATAACTACTATAATACTGCCCCCTATGTACAAGAATATAACTACTATAATATTGCCCCTATGTACAAGAATATAACTACTATAATACTGCCCCCTATGTACAAGAATATAACTACTATAATACTGCTCCCTATGTACAAGAATATAACTACTATAATACTGCCCCCTATGTACAAGAATATAACTACTATAATACTGCCCCTATGTACAAGAATATAACTACTATAATACTGCTCCTATATACAAGAATATAACTACTATAATACTGCTCCCTATGTACAAGAATATAACTACTATAATACTGCCCCCTATGTACAAGAATATAACTACTATAATACTGCCCCTATGTACAAGAATATAACTACTATAATACTGCCCCTATGTACAAGAATATAACTACTATAATACTGCCCCCTATGTACAAGAGTATAACTACTATAATACTGCTCCTATGTACAAGAATATAACTACTATAATACCGCTCCCTATGTACAAGAATATAACTACTATAATACTGCTCCTATGTACAAGAATATAACTACTATAATACTGCCTCCTATGTACAAGAATATAACTACTACAATACTGCTCCTATGTACAGGAATATAACTACTATAATACTGCTCCTATGTACAAGAATATAACTACTATAATACTGCTCCTATATACAAGAATATAACTACTATAATACTGTCCACTATGTACAAGTATATAACTACTATAATACTGCCCCCTATGTACAAGAATATAACTACTACAATACTGCCCCTATGTACAAGAATATAACTACTATATTACTGCTCCCTATGTACAAGAATATAACTACTATAATACTGCTCCTATATACAAGAATATAACTACTATAATACTGCCCCCTATGTACAAGAATATAACTACTATAATACTGCCACTATGTACAAGAATATAACTACTATAATACTGCCCCTATGTACAAGAATATAACTACTATAATACTGCTCCCTATGTACAAGAATATAACTACTATAATACTGCTCCCTATGTACAAGAATATAACTACTATAATACTGCCCCTATGTACAAGAATATAACTACTACAATACTGCTCCTATGTACAGGAATATAACTACTATAATACTGCTCCTATGTACAAGAATATAACTACTATAATACTGCCCCTATGTACAAGAATATAACTACTACAATACTGCTCCTATGTACAGGAATATAACTACTATAATACTGCCCCCTATGTACAAGAATATAACTACTATAATATTGCCCCTATGTACAAGAATATAACTACTATAATACTGCCCCCTATGTACAAGAATATAACTACTATAATACTGCTCCCTATGTACAAGAATATAACTACTATAATACTGCCCCCTATGTACAAGAATATAACTACTATAATACTGCCCCTATGTACAAGAATATAACTACTATAATACTGCTCCTATATACAAGAATATAACTACTATAATACTGCTCCCTATGTACAAGAATATAACTACTATAATACTGCCCCCTATGTACAAGAATATAACTACTATAATACTGCCCCTATGTACAAGAATATAACTACTATAATACTGCCCCTATGTACAAGAATATAACTACTATAATACTGCCCCCTATGTACAAGAGTATAACTACTATAATACTGCTCCTATGTACAAGAATATAACTACTATAATACCGCTCCCTATGTACAAGAATATAACTACTATAATACTGCTCCTATGTACAAGAATATAACTACTATAATACTGCCTCCTATGTACAAGAATATAACTACTACAATACTGCTCCTATGTACAGGAATATAACTACTATAATACTGCTCCTATGTACAAGAATATAACTACTATAATACTGCTCCTATATACAAGAATATAACTACTATAATACTGTCCACTATGTACAAGTATATAACTACTATAATACTGCCCCCTATGTACAAGAATATAACTACTACAATACTGCTCCTATGTACAAGAATATAACTACTATATTACTGCTCCCTATGTACAAGAATATAACTACTATAATACTGCTCCTATATACAAGAATATAACTACTATAATACTGCCCCCTATGTACAAGAATATAACTACTATAATACTGCCACTATGTACAAGAATATAACTACTATAATACTGCCCCCTATGTACAAGGATATAACTACTATAATACTGCCACTATGTACAAGAATATAACTACTATAATACTGCCCCTATGTACAAGAATATAACTACTATAATACTGCTCCCTATGTACAAGAATATAACTACTATAATACTGCTCCCTATGTACAAGAATATAACCGCTATTGCACTGAATTTCTATCTGTTTTCCCTCCCTTTGGAGGATGCTGGGGGTTGGTGTAAGTTCTTCACAATCTCTCTGGTTGCAGGTGGCTGTGCGCGTTCATCGGGATGATCGTGGTGGGGATAAGCGTTATATGTGTGAGTATATCAGTGCAGGGATATGGAGGATACATCTTATATTGAATGGAATCTCACGTTCATCTTTCACTTTGTCTTTCCACATTAAGGTGCCTTTTGCTAAGGATATTTATGGGTTAATAGCGCCAAATTTTGGAGTTGGATTTGCTATTGGTAAGTGCTGTGATCACATCCTGACGTGTTCGGTATATAGTACATTATATTGCATGTGATATCAGTTCCGTCCTTATGTGATGAGATATTCTGACTAGCGTTCATGTCTCTGGTAGGGATGGTAGATTCATCGATGATGCCCATCATGGGTTACTTGGTAGATCTGCGTCACGTCTCTGTCTACGGCAGCGTTTACGCCATTGCAGACGTGGCCTTCTGCATGGGGTTTGCATTAGGTGAGTGCTGTGACAGGGACATCTGCTGACATCACATCCACATTGTCTCTTATCGTCGGCTTGTTTACTCACTGACCCGCTGATATTTACAGAATAAACAGCTGGTGCCTCAGACCTCATCCTCACCGCAGTACTCATATCTTCCAGGGCCGTCAGCTGGAGGCGCTATTGCAAAGTCTATTGGGTTCCCCTGGCTAATGACGATTATTGGACTAGTTGATATTGCGTTTGCTCCACTTTGTCTGTTCCTTAGAAGTCCTCCTGCAAAAGAAGAGAAGATGGTAAGTACAAATCATGATCAGTATGTTTGTCACATGTCATACTGCAGTTATCTTTTGTATTTCAGTGAGCGTCCAACGAGAATATCCCAAAATATCACTAAAGCCCCATTTAGACACAACGATCAATGCTCAAAATTTGCTAAAAAGCCGTCTTTTGAGTGATTATCTTTGTGTCTAAATGGGCCCAACTTTCAGTTTTCTGCCGAACTACGGTTTTCAGTTCTGCTTGAAAACCGTCCTTTAGCAGAACAGCTGGTTAGCAGGACCGCATGCTGTGTCTGCTGTCCATGGTGCTGAATTCTCCAAGGGGAGCCCGTGGCTGAACAATACAGCTACTTACAGAGCTCAGACCTCCTGAGGAGTTTTGTACTAGCTCCCAAAAGCTCATTTGCATGCAAATAAAGATGATAAGTACTAATAGCAATTAGTGCCTACTAGTACTTTTATACAAAACTATTGCTGATCTTTCAATATTTTGAAAGATATCTGTGTGTGTAAATGCACCTTTAAGGCCCATTTAGACACAACGATTATCGCTCAAAGTTCGCTCAGAGCCGTCTTCTGAGCGATAATCGTTGTGTCTGGCTGCACTGACATCACACAGTTTTCGTTATCCTGTCGCTCATCGCTGATCTTTCAGCGTGCTGACGATGAGCCTCATCAGGGATTCACAGCGGGATACAGCTGATACTATTGTTTTAGCTGTATGCTGCTCCCTGAACACAGGCTGGGCATGAAGAACAGAGCGGTCCAGCTGCGTTCTTCATACCACGCTTGGAGCACTTGGCTGTATAACAGCTGGGCGTTCTGAGCAGAGAACAGCTGGATGCAGAAGACAAGCGGGGACACCCTGCTTGTCTTCTGCATCCTCCGCTTGGAGCGCTCGGCTGTATAATAGCCGATCGCTCCGAGCGGGGAACAGGGGCCCTGTTTGTCTTTTGCATCCCTAAAGTGGGCCTTCAGTTAGCAAACTGAAAAGCAAAAAACCATTATAATTACCACACTAAGGACACCCTTTTTAAATTTCATTTATGGTTTACCTCCCCACTTTCAAAAAAATCATACCTCTTCTATTTCGCCATCGCCATTGCTGTCTGCTCTGCGGGTTCTTTTCAGTGGTTCTATTTAATCTACTGAAAAATGTATAGAAATTTCTAGGTGGAGTGAAATGGGGAAAAAACACGCAATTCCGCCATCTTTGGCTCTGTGTGAATACATGGTGGAGTGCCATCGATGTTACATCATTGAACCTTTTACATGCCACAATCAACATTGATTGTTGCATGTAAGGGGGTTAACAGCGGGGATTGGTGAGAGCGCTGATCCTGGCTGTTGCAGCCACTAATAGCTAGCTCCCGCTGTGGATGGCGCGGACTCAACCTTTGTGCCTGCCTCATCCATACTATGTAACTCTACACCCATTCGCAGGAACCCCTTCTTACACAGGCCATACATTTATGCCCTGGGGCATAAAGGGGTAATCAGCATCAGGGGCATAAATAT